>NC_080386.1:103009649-103187481 GCF_014773155.1 Arachis stenosperma | reverse complement strand
AAGTAAGGCCTAGTTTCTTGCTTCCTCATGGTGCCGTTTCGATTCTTGTGGCAAGCAATTGGGGGAGCATTTTCCTTGATTTTCCATGAAGAGCACGACATTGCCCTGCTCTCCAAGAGGGCAGGGCAGAAATTGAGCGCTACTTTGCTTTGGAGTGAGGCTCCAGCTCGAACCTGGTGGAAGCACTTTGGTTTATTTTGCTTATTTTTGGCCCTTAAAGATGCCTTTCGTCCTGACCCAATTGTACGCCAATATGGATTGCTATATATCGTTGGAAAGCTCTGAATGTCAGCTTTCCAACGCAACTGGAAGCACATCAATCGGACGTCTGTAGCTCAAGTTATAGCCCTTTGAAGTAGGCATGGCATGCTGTGAGCGGCCAGATTTTAACTTAGCGAAAATTTGCTCCAACCTCCCTTTGTTTCATCATGATTCTGCCCTGCCCTGGCAAGGGCAGGGCAGTGTGCGTGCTGGGTGTTTTCCTCTTTAATTTGGTCATGGGCCACGCTTTTAAAAGCGTGGCCTAAGCCTCCAAAATGTGCTCCAACTTCAAAGTGTGCCCCAAAGCTCTTTTTTTCCTCTTTTTTGTGCTTCTTTGCTTCTTTTTCTTCTTATTTCCTACAAGATTTATAAAATTAAAAGATCAAGGAAATATACCAATTAAGTATAAAAGCATTCAATATTTAAGCACAAATCATCAATTTCTTGTATGAAAAAGCATAGAAAATGGGTATATGATGACTTGTCATCACTTGGGTGGTCCATAAGTGATCTTAAGGGCATTAGCCCAGCAAGATGCATGCACAAGATCCTATTGGAGGATGATGCTAAGCCAGTAGTTCAACCACAAAGGCGGCTAAATCCAGCCATGAAGGAGGTGGTGCAGAAAGAGGTCACTAAGTTACTAGAGGCTGGGATTATTTATCCTATTTCTGATAGCCCCTGGGTGAGCCCTGTCCATGTTGTCCCCAAGAAGGGAGGCATGACAGTGGTTCATAATGAAAAGAATGAACTGGTTCCTACAAGAACAGTTACAGGGTGGCGTATGTGTATTGACTACAGAAGGCTCAATACAGCCACCAGGAAGGATCATTTTCCTTTACCATTCATAGACCATGCTAAGAGACTGGCAGGTCATGAATATTACTGCTTTTTGGATGGCTATTCAGGTTACAACCAAATTGCAGTAGATCCTCGGGACCAAGAGAAAACAGCATTTACATGTCCTTCTGGAGTATTTACCTACAGAAGGATGCCTTTTGGTCTGTGCAATGCACCTGCAACCTTTCAAAGGTGCATGCTCTCTATCTTCTCAGATATGGTAGAGAAATTTCTGGAAGTCTTCATGGATGACTTTTCAGTATTTGGAGACTCATTCAGCTCCTACCTTAACCATCTAGCACTTGTTCTGAAAGATGCCAAGAGACCAACCTAGTTTTAAACTGGGAAAAATGTCACTTTATGGTGACTGAAGGATTGTCCTTGGGCATAAAATTTCAAACAAGGGAATAGAGGGGATCAAGCTAAAGTTGAAGTAATTGAAAAATTACCACCACCTACCAATGTTAAGGCAATCAGAAGCTTTCTGGGGCATGCAGGATTCTACAGAAGGTTTATAAAGGATTTTTAAAAAATTGCCAAACCTCTGAGTAATCTGCTAGCTGCTGACACGCCATTTATCTTTGATAAGGAGTGTCTGCAGGCATTTGAGACTCTGAAAGCTAAGCTGGTCACAGCACCAGTCATCTCTGCACCAGACTGGACATTACCATTTGAACTAATGTGTGATGCCAGTGACCATGCCATTGGTGCAGTATTGGGACAAAGGCATGGTAAACTTCTGCACGTCATTTATTATGGCAGCCGTATTCTAGATGATGCACAGAAGAACTACACAACCACAAAAAAGGAGTTACTTGCAGTGGTTTATGCCATTGACAAGTTCAGATCTTATTTAGTAGGATCAAAAGTGATTGTGTACACTGACCATGCTGCTCTTAAATATCTACTCATAAAGCAGGATTCAAAACCCAGGCTCATAAGATGGGTGTTGCTTCTGCAAGAGTTTGATATAGAAATAAGAGACAGAAAAGGGACAGAGAATCAAGTAGCTGATCACCTGTCCCGGATAGAACCAGTAGCAGGAGCATCCCTCCCTCCTACTGAGATCTCTGAAACCTTTCCGGATGAGCAATTATTTGCTATTCAGGAAGCTCCGTGGCTTGCAGACAGTGCAAACTATAAGACTCAATGTTCTCCTTCTATAACCATGGAAAGGAAGCATGAAGAGCTTATCTTAAAACAGAGTCAAACAGAGCCCCCACAGTCAAACTCTAAGTTTGGTGTTGGGAGGCCACAACCAACTTCTAAGTTTGGTGTTGAACCCCCACATTCAAACTCTAAGTTTGGTGTTGGGAGGTTCCAACATGGCTCTGAGTATCTGTGAGGCTCCATGAGAGCCCACTGTCAAGCTATTGACATTAAAGAAGCGCTTGTTGGGAGGCAACCCAATGTTATATTTATCTATTCTCTTTTGTTATTTTATGTTTTCTATAGGTTGATGATCATGGGAAGTCACAAAAACAATTGAAAAAGCAAAAATAGAATGAAAAATAGAAAGAAAAATAGCACACCTTGCAGGAAAAGCTTGCTGGCGTTTAAACGCCAGTAAGGGCAGCAAATGGGCGTTTAACGCCCAGTCTGGCACCATTCTGGGCGTTTAACGCCAGAAAGGGGCACCAGACTGGCGTTTAACGCCAGGAATGGGCACCAAGCTAGCATTAAACGCCAGAAATCGGCACCAGCCCGGCGTTTAACGCCAGGATTGGCAGAAGGGGCATTTTTGCTCGCCACTTGGTGCAGGGATGAATTATCCTTGACACCTCAGGATCTGTGGACCCCACAGGATCCCCACCTACCCCACCACTCTCTCTCTTCTTCACCCATTCACCAATCACTTCAATACCTCTTCCCAAAAAAAAAACCTCATTTATCAAATCCCACCATTCTCTTCACCACTCACATCCATCCTTCATAAAACCCCACCTACCCTACCCCTCTCTCCACCCCTATATAAACCCATCTTCACCCCCTCATTTTCACACATCATACACACTACTTCTCCATCTCCTCCATTTTCTTCTTCTTCTACTCCTTTCTTTCTTCTTTTGCTCGAGGACGAGCAAACCTTCTAAGTTTGGTGTGGTAAAAGCATTGCCTTTTGTTTTTTCATAACCATTTATGGCATCTAAGGCCGGAGAAACCTCTAGAAAAAGGAAAGGGAAGGCAAAAGCTTCCACCTCTGAGTCATGAGAGATGGAGAGATTCATCTCAAGAGCTCATCACTAAGAAAAGGATGGAGCAAACAAGAGCTTGAGCAAATTCCTCATCATGAAATCCCTGAGATGCCTCAAGGGATGCACTTTCCTCCACAAAACTATTGGGAGCAAATCAACACCTCCCTAGGAGAATTGAGTTTCAACATGGGACAACTAAGGGTGGAGCACCAAGAACATTCCATCCTCCTCCATGAAATTAAAGAAGATCAAAGAATCATGAGAGAGGAGCAACAAAGGCAAGGAAGAGACATTGAGGAGCAAAAGCACTCCATAGGATCTTCAAGAAGGAGAACTAGCCGTCATCACTAAGGTGGATCCGTTCCTTAATTTCCTTGTTCTTATTATTCTGTTTTTCGATTTCTATGCTCGATGTTCTATCTATGTTTGTGTCTTCACTACATGATCATTAGTATCTTAGTGTTTATGCCTTAAAGCTATGAATGTCCTATGAATCCATCACCTCTCTTAAATGAAAAATGCTTTAATCACAAAGGAATAAGAAGTACAGGATTTCGAATTCATCTTTGAAACTAGTTGAATTAGTTTGATGTAGTGACAATACTTTTTGTTTTCTGAATGAATGCTTGAACAGTGCATATGTCTTTTGAATTTGTTGTTTTAAGAATGTTAAAATTGTTGGCTCTTGAAAGAATGATGGAAAAGGAGAAATGTTATTGAGGATCTAAAAAAAATCATCAAATTGATTCTTGAAGCAAGAAAAAGCAAAAAAAATGAAAATAAAAAAAAGAAAAAAAAAGAAGAGAAGAAGAAAAAGCAAGCAGAAAAAGCCAATAGCCCTTTAAACCAAAAGGCAAGGGTAGAAATAAAAAGTGATCCAAGGCAAAAAGAGTGTGCTTAAGAACCCTGGATACCTCTAATTGGGGACTCTAGCAAAGCTGAGTCACAATCTAAAAAGGTTCACCCAATTATGTGTCTGTGGCATGTATGTATCCGGTGGTAATACTGGAAGACAGAGTGCTTTGGGCCACAGCCAAGACTCATAAAGTAGCTATGTTCAAGAATCATCATACTTAACTAGGAGAATCAATAACACTATCTGAATTCTGAGTTCCTACAGATGCCAATCATTCTAAACTTCAAAGGATAAAGTGAGATGCCAAAACTGTTCAGAAGCAAAAAGCTACTAGTCCCGCTCATCTAATTGGAGCTAAGTTTCATTGATATTTTGGAGTCTATAGTATGTTCTCTTCTTTTTATCCTATTTGATTTTCAGTTGCTTGGGGACAAGCAACAATTTAAGTTTGGTGTTGTGATGAGCGGATAATTTATACGCTTTTTGGCACTATTTTTTGTATGTTTTTAGTACAGTTTAGTTAGTTTTTAGTATGTTTTTATTAGTTTTTATTTAAAATTCACTTTTCTGGACTTTACTATGAGTTTGTGTGTTTTTCTGTGATTTCAGGTATTTTCTGGCTGAAATTGAGGGACCTGAGCAAAAATCTGATTCAGAGGCTGAAAAGGACTGCAGATGCTGTTGGATTCTGACCTCCCTGCACTCGAAGTGGATTTTCTGGAGCTACAAAAGCCTAATTGGCGCGCTCTCAATTGCGTTGGAAAGTAGACATCCTGGACTTTCCAGCAATATATAATAGTTTATACTTTTCCCGAGATTTGATGGCCCAAACCGGCGTTGCAAATCAGCTTCAGAATTCCCGGCGTTTAACGCCGGAACTGGCACAAAAATTGGAGTTAAACGCCCAAACTGGCATAAAAGCTGGCGTTTAACTCCAGAAAAAGTCTCTACACATGAAAGCTTCAATGCTCAGCCCAAGCACACACCAAGTGGACCCCGGAAGTGGATTTTTACGTCATTTACTTATTTCTGTATACCCTAGGTTACTAGTTCACTATTAATAGGATCTTTTGACATTGTATCTTCACCTCATGACACTTTACACGTTTCTCATTGTATCTTCTACAGCATGAGTCTCTAAACCCCATGGTTGGGGGTGAGGAGCTCTGCTGTGTCTTGATGGATTAATGCAATTACTATTGTTTTTCATTCAATCACGCTTGCTTCTATTCTAAGATATCACTTGTTCCTAAACCTGATGAATGTGATGATCCGTAACACTCATCATCATTCTCACCTATGAATGTGTGCTTGACAACCACCTCCGTTCTACCTTAGATTGAGTAGATATCTCTTGGATTCCTTAATCAGAATCTTTGTGGTATAAGCTAGAATTGATGGCGGCATTCAAGAGAATCCAGAAGGTCTAAACCTTGTCTGTGGTATTCTGAGTAGGATTCAAGGATTGAATGACTGTGACGAGCTTCAAACTCCTGAAGGCTGGGCGTTAGTGACAGACGCAAAAGAATCACTGGATTCTATTCCAACCTGATTGAGAACCGACAGATGATTAGCCGTGCTGTGACAGAGCGCATTGAACATTTTCACTGAGAGGATGGGAGGTAGCCATTGACAATGGTGAAACCCTACATATAGCTTGCCATGGAAGGAGTCTTGCGTGCATGAAGAAGAAGACAGTAGGAAAGCAGAGATTCAGAAGATAGAGCATCTCCAAAACCTCAACCTGTTCTCCATTACTGCAAAACAAGTATTTATTTCATGTTCTTTTACTTTTTACAATCAACCCTGATAATTATTGATATCCTGACTAAGAGTTACAAGATAACCATAGCTTGCTTCAAGCCGACAATCTCCGTGGGATCGACCCTTACTCACGTAAGGTATTACTTGGACGACCCAGTGCACTTGCTGGTTAGTTGTGCGGAATTGCAAAAGTGTGATTGCAATTTCGTGCACCATCTATTTATGTGGTAACCCTACACTACTACATAATTGATTTTTACTAACATTTAAAAAATGTTATCAAATTATATTAAAATGTTAGCTATGTATATTAGTAATATTTTAACAAATATTAAATATACCCTATGTTACTAAAGTGTTTTACTAATATTTTTCTAAAGATTTAATAACATTTAATAAAAATGTTACAATAGATCTTCTATAGTAATATTATGAGAAATATTACAATAGATCTTTCCTAGTAATACTTAAAGAAATGTTATAAATGATATATTTTGTAACACTTAGAAAAATGTTACCATAGATATTTTTTGTAACACTTAAAAACTGTTACCATAGATATTTTTTGTAACACTTAGAAAAATGTTACCATAGATATTTTTTGTAACACTTCAAAAAATGTTACCATAGATATTTTTTGTAACACTTAAAAAATATTACAAAAGATCTTTAGTAACATTTTTTATTTATATTATACTATTTTTTATTTTATATTATACATAATATAAACATACTAAAATTAATTACTACAACATGAAATATTTCATTAAATTCACAAAATAAAATTTTTATAGCCTCTTTCATTAATCAATAATCATTGTACAAGTTTGCTTCGTGATGCAAATAAAATGAAAAAGAAAAAAAATACTTATAGCACTTAAATTCTATTAACATTCCATATAAAAAAAGAAAAGGAAAAGTGATACAAAGTACATAAAAAACTTAGTCCTTATACTAATCCTAGAAAAATGTATTTATCTGCTTGACTAGCTCATCGTTGCACGACTTGTTACCATTCCCTTAAACCAGTCAACCAAGTTCATCTGATGCTCATCAAACAAAAAGGCAACAAGAACTCATAGTGGACAGAAATAAAACCTAAAGAAAAATAATCATGGAATCACCTCTGCAGTCTGGAATTCCAAGTTTCTACCTTCAATTTCTACAGCATTGTTGTCACCAACTGAACTTTGCTTAACACTCCTTACAATTTTATTATTGCCTAACTCTTCAGCAAGCAAAAAGGTATTGAGCTGATCGAAAGATGCCACAACTTGGATAACAATAGAGAGAGCCTCAGGGGTCATGCTAACTGGTTCTGACATGATCTTCAATGTTGCAAGAACTGTGAAAATTGTCCCTGCTCCAATGGAGCACTATGGAACAGAACACATCCTAGGAAAATAACAGTATAAACAATTGTCCTATATACAAATTCATGTAGCCTATTTACAATTTTAAAACTGGAAATTGTTCGAAATCCTATCAAAGCTCACTTTTTGGATAACGATAACACCAAAACCCACAAGATGCCAACATATATACTCATACCTAAAATTCTCCAATATCAAAAGCTGTGTGATTTCCTTAAACAATTCTTCATTAAAAGTAACAAACACTTTCAAATCCTTTACTAAGATTTCTACGGCCTTGGACCAGTCAAGACTACCAAAAAGCAATCAACAACAATCTTATGAATTTGGGAAACAAATTTTGGAAAAACAAACTCCTATGTTCTACATGCTTTTTGATGTAAAAGTCTCTGAATTTCAAACTTCAAATTTGCAAGTTATTTTTGTGATCCCAGTTTTCCTATTCCCTTTCCAAGAACATTATTGATAAGAAAATTTATTAATTTTCCATTTCTAAAATATAGATTAGTTCAAATTTATTAATTTTCCCCTACTAAGATATAAAATAGATCTATTTCTCTTTTAGTTTTGACATTTTGTTCTGCAAGTTTGTTAAGAATATTAAATATTCTATATATGTTTCTTATTTTAAGTATTTACTTACTATTAAATATTTGGGTCTATCTATTTCAATGGAAAAATAATTGAACTTACATCAACAGATACAGTTCATTATGCTTTTGCATTTGAAAAGATACACCTAAGAAAATAAAGTTGTATGGGTCAATCTTGTGATTTTATTTTGTCTCGCTCCCTCAGATGACCCCTTCCATTTTCTTTAAAGTAAAAAACAAAAGCTAAAACCAGAAAAGTGAACCATACATTTCAGAAACGTTCCTTTATTTATTTCCTCAGTCCCTTTAACCTTCTGAAGAAGCTTTTAGTATCAAATTAACTTCTATTAAGTTTGCTAACGAAGTAACCATACAAGTTCAGTATAGCATCTAGTACTAGTAACTAAGCCAATAAATCAGAAGGAAGGGATTTAACAAGAGCATACTGACATTTCATTCCAGTTGGTAACTGAATCTGTCAGAAACGTAATTTCAAGTTTCAAATCAACACAACTGGCCAACTCACCAATGACGTGTCACTAGGACTCCTAGGAATTAAACACTGTCAGTCTTCCATAAAACCAAACTGTAATATTTTATCAATCATTCAGAAAATCATGTTCAGGTCATGGAACAAGAAGAACAAAATAAAAGCTGTATTCAAACTGCAATTTCAGGCGACTTAGGTAACACTCACTAAGGCATAACAAAGTTTTTATGCCATCTTATCTTATACTAAATCCAAAAATGGGGTTTGTCCCAGCTTTTACTCAAAACATATTTACCAGGAAGTTTGAAAGATACAGTGGATCCCATAGATGGTTAAGGAGTATGAAAGCTAAGATACACTGGCTGTTTGGGCATGTCATGCCTATGAACAGATTCTGTATACAGTATCTTACCTTGTTCTCTTCTCCTTTCTATCAGGTGCCAAAGATGAAAAAGGTAGCACTGATGATAGCTTTGGTTCCAGATGGTGCTAGGAAGCCAACAGTTAAACTAGAGAAAGTTGATATCCAGGGTGGATCCTGTTTATGGGATAAACCAATTTTTGAAGTAGTTAAATTTGTTAGAGACACAAAATCAGGAAAACTACAGGAAAAAATCTATCATTTTGTTGTTTCAACTGTAACCTGCAGACTTGTAATTTCATACTATATAGTCTACCGGACTAGGACGTCGAATAGAGGGTTTAACTTTTAACCTCTCCTGCAGGGATTTTCAAAATCTGGATTTCTTGAAGAAGCCTCAGTTGACTTCGCTGATTTTGCTACAGAAACTGAGCCACTGACTATATCTCTACCCTTGAATCATTAACTTGTTGCCAGTGACTTTCAAAGTACACTTGTAAATTTTTAGATAAAAAAATATATATAATGCTTAAAGGAAGTTAATATTTAATATCATACCTGTCAAAATTGGATAATTACAACTATTCTGCACCAGCTTGCGCAACATGTTCATTTGATCTTAATGAAGTACCTTGCTCAATGCACTGGAAGACATCAAATTATAAGACCTTACTGATGAAAAGGAAAATAAGAGTAATTTATGATGTCAAGGAAACGCTTTCAGAAACTTTTGAAATATCAGCGACTCACTTGTGCAATGTCGAAGAGAGACAAAATTTACTAAGCAAAGATAAATTGCAACATATGATTCCAAGCTCAGACAAAAATTCTGCAGTCATTTTTTCTTGGTTCCCTCTTGTCAGCTTCTTTATGGCAACAAAGGTTCCATCTTTCAATTTTCCTAAGTATACCTCTGCATACCCTCCCTCCCCAATTACATTATCTGCCAATAACAACAATCATTTTTTATTTAACGAGTAAACTACCATTTCTGACCATGAAAAATGTAATAAACTAACACAATCATACCATGGCTGAAGTCATCAGTTGCAGCCTGGAGTTCAGAGAGAGTGAAATTCTTCCATGAAGATTAAAAGTTAGCAAACTCAATCCTATCTAACCCTCTTACTCTTCCTTCTAGTTAACTTAGGAATATTCTTTTTAAGAAGGTGAAATGGTTGAAATGGCATATGTGAGCCTTTCTTCAGAAGTTTGAAGAAACCACGCCATTAGTTGTTAGCATTAGAACCACCACTTCCTAGTAGAGCCTCAGAATCATAAGTTTAACTGGTTCTGACATGATCCTCAATGTTGCAAGAACTTTCCTAAAATTCTTTGAGCCATTTCATCAAACAATTTAAATGCACTCCCAAAAGCACAAACACAAGAATGTGGTATAAGAATGTTGATTGATTAAGTGATTAATTAAAGAGAAAAATGTGGTATAAGAATGTTGATATAATAATAGAAACCTTGACTTTTTGGCTTTTCCTGAAGTAAACGAGATTTTTAAAGAACACAAACACAAGAAACATTAAACACAATTTTTTATTGTATCACTTAATCCAAATTGATAGTTATTTTGAAATGGAGATAGTGTTGAAATAAGAAATTTACCAATATGTATCTTCTGCAACAGATTAAAACGTCAATTAATAGGACAAGCGAACAATTAATCAATCAAGCAATTACAATTCACAATTGAAAAGAGAGATAGAGAATCATGATCTTAGTAAGAAAGGAAAGTTTGAAGTATTACCGTGATGGAATGGCAAGGGGAATTCAGTCCAACAATCAGGTCGCGTGGAAATTTCCTTGACGAAACAAACAACCCCCTCCGTCGTACCAGGCACCGCGTCGCCATCGCTGTCGACGTCACCTTGCCGTTTGTGGTCGGGCTCCAGCTGCAACAGCTGAGAGGTGAGTTTGGAGATCCCCGTGATGGCTCTGTTGGATGAGAGAAGCGATAGAGAGTTCTTGAAGCTACCGCTGATCTCCTCCAGGTCGTTCCAGATTCTGGTGAGAGCCTGCGACGGTGGCGAAGATGAGGAATCACGCGATTGTGGTTTCGATTTACGAATTGTGAGATCGATGAGGCGGAGTGAGGGATCGGAGAGGCAGAACAAAAGATGACTGAGGAAGAGCAAGAGGTGGTTTCACAACATGAGAGTGACAGTGAGAATGAGAACGATTGTGAGTGGTTTTTGCAAGGGGATTTCATGGCATAAAGGTTTCGATTTTGAGAGCTATCTAAGAATAGGTAACGGTTTTTGTAAGTTTTTTAAAAATTTAATGGTATTTACTAACGTTTGAATATGAATGTTACCTAAAATTTAATTTTATGATAATTACTAACATTTATTAAAATGTTAACGGATAAATGTTACTAAATGTTTATAATGTAATAGTGCTACTAGACGAATTTGAGGAGTTAACATTCAAGACCACAAGACATCGACTATGGATTGATTTTTAGGATTGGAGCTAATAAAGGAATGAAGACATTAGATGGAACTTCAACGATAAGTAAAAGGATTCGGATAATAGGAAGTATTATTATCAGCTGTAATATTAAGAAGAACAGTGATAAAATGACAAAAGGCATCAATTGGAGACATGCTTTTTGGTTTCGACCAAGAAAGAAAAGAGAGTTGAATGCCGTCAATAAGAGTCTTGGGAATGTTGGATGAGGAGGTTGTAAGCTGAAGGTCGAGAACAACGTTTTGCCACAAGTTAACGACCCAAAGTGGACCAAAAGGATTGATAGAGGTTTCACCTCGAGGAATCTAATCGACTACAAAGGACAAGGCTTCATACAATTAGCCTAAGATCAAATAAGGAAGGTCGATGTATTTCTTGTGATAAAGCATGATGGCTAAAGGAAGATAATTGTTTTTCTTTATTTGGATAGACTTGGGATGAAAAACGAACTCATTGAGCCATAGAAGGAGGAAGGCTACATGCTCATTATCAGTAATAGGTTCATTATTAGAACCCATATTGTTCTGAATAAAATCCGACACAACAGTTGAGTTAAAATTGATGTCGAAAACCTTACTAGGGTATTCAAGGAAGACACTTCTGTTAAAGTGGGACCCATCATCCTATATGGAAAATAAAAGTCGTTGGTAGCAGGATACCAAAAGTACAAACTGGCTCTTAAAAGGGGTGCAGTTTATGATAGGTCAAAAGTAGCAAGTTTGAGAGCAAAAATAATTCCTACTGATTTCTATACTAGTTTGTACACTAGGGCTAACCTAGACATCCATGCCAAGAAGAGGGAACTTGACTCCTTGGGGGTGCAGTCCTAAAGACTCAACTATCAAAGTAAGAGGTTTTTACATTCTTATAGAAAATCAAAGGGAGATGCTTCGGAGGAAAAGGAAAGAAAGACAAATAGATTTAATTTGTTCTTGGGTGGATAGTGGCCCTAGAAATGAATATAAGATGTCATTAACTCTAAAAGGCAAGAATACCTAGCGAGGCCAAAGTTCTGTAGTCTTGACATATGGGTTTGGGGGACCTCAATGTCCCGTCGTCATTATAAACTATGCTACATCAACCACTTGAGGAGGAGGGCCTATGACCTGAATATCATCATTTGCCTCCCTGTGTGAATGAGGTAAGTTTTGAGCAGAAGCCATTGCATTAGAGGCAGAAGTTATAGTGGTGGCAGCAATGGTGGTGGAAATTATTGGAGAAAGAAAAGAAGATGTGGTTGATGTAATCGCCGAAGCAGTGGTTAAAGTAATGTTGGCAATCACAACAATTGTAGCAGAAGTGGAAGAAGTAGTAGTAATGGAAGGAGAAACATGTTAATGATGAGCATCTTGGGAATCCATAGAAAGAGATTAATGAGATGAATAAATTTGGAAGGAAGTTGAAAAGCTTCTGGTACTTTGGGCTATTTTCTTTTGAAGGAATAGAAGAAATGATTTGAGAAAGTTATTTTAAAAAAGAAAACATCTCATAAAAAGCTCATTAGAATTCATAATGAACGTTGCGTATTCCTAGGGAACCGCATGTACTGTTTCACGTCTGTGTAACTGTCTTTTCAAATTCCGAAATTTGAAAGATGCCACGTAGGAAGCAGGTGAGACATAAAACTTCT
This sequence comes from Arachis stenosperma, assembly GCF_014773155.1. Lineage (NCBI taxonomy): Eukaryota > Viridiplantae > Streptophyta > Magnoliopsida > Fabales > Fabaceae > Arachis > Arachis stenosperma. The sequence goes on along the minus strand of NC_080386.1, from coordinate 103,174,637 downwards.
CATTTTATTCTTGAAATGATAAGTTTTAAGGGGCAATTTTTAGCGCAAAATTTGACAATAATAGTGGTGTCGATCATGGCGTATAATTCGACAAGTGACTTAATCGACAACAAGGTGGAACTCCATCAAATTGAAAAGGCTTAGTCAAAATAACAAAGGGCATGTGGATAACAAGGACTTTTACTGAAGGATGAACGTCGAGTTGACTACTTGGTGGCCAAGGTAAAAGAAAAAACGTGAAAGATTCAGTTTAAAAAACAAGAAAAGACAAGTTCAAGAGAAATAGTATCACCCATCACGATCAGATTCATCTATTTGCGTTTATTCATTTGTTTACCTTCTAAGTTTTGTTTACCCTTTCATTTTTTGTTATTTAATGCAAGATCTTTTAAATTTATTAAGTTTATTCATTTTAATTACTTTTCTTTCAGGTTACGTTTAGAGCATTTTTTTTTTACAAATTTCTTTGGATATTGCACGCGAAAATTCATGGTTAAAAACCAACTTTGTACTAAGTCGATAAGTTTTGGATCGAGCTCACTTTTTTAGAGGAGTCGTATCTATTCCCCGAATTAAGATTTCGATACAAGCTTGATCTACACTTGTAGTCAAGGGTCGAACAAAATCAGGCGGAACAGACAAAATTAAAAGTTGTAAATCTCAAGAAGAATCATATATATTAACATAAGAAATAGAATTCTTTTAATTCTATATTTAATTCATCTACAAGGTTAATGGTGAAAGAATTTGTTAAGCATGCTATAAGTAAAGATGTGTACTTGAAAGAATCAAAAGTACAGAAAATCTCAAAAAGATTTTTGAGATGTGAAAAAATTGAAAAACAAAAAAGAAAAGAGAAGAATTTGAGGGAAAAAAAAGTAAAAAAAGAGAAAATGTTTGAGTTAAAAGAGTTACTGTCAGAGTGAAAAAAATATTTTTGAGAAAAAAAGAATTGAATAAGAATATAATTTAAAAAAATAATAATTAAAATTAAATCTATATAAAAAAAATAAGTTGTTCGTTTGACAAAAATAATAATTACAATTTTAAAATTATAAAATTTAAATTGAAATTTGATTTTTTGTGATTATAGTTAAATGGAGAAGCATTCTCAAATCAATATAATACAAATAACAATAATTTAAATTAAATTAGACTGGATTGAAATATAAAATCAAGTTCATATAATTTAAATCATAATAAAATATATTTATTTTTATTATGAAGTACAGTTTTAGTTTTTATATTTTAGCTGAAAATTGAAATTGTCCTTAAAATTGTTTTGTTTTTAAAATTGTTCTTAAAGTTAATATTTGTTTTAAAACCATCATTTTATTAATTTTTGGACAAAAATACCTTATTTTTTTCAATCTCTCATTTCCAAAAAGACCATCTGCACTACCATCTTCTTTGAACATAACTGTGGCCTTCTCTCTCTAAGAGTCACTTACTCACTTGCCTTTTCCTCCCAAATTTATTATCCATCCAAATTAATTATTAGTTCTCCTTATTTGCTGTTGACCCGTTGAATTTTTATTTCTTTCAAAAGACTAAATAGTACAACAACATGAATAAAAAATTATTTTTAACAGAAATTACTAAAATTTTCATGTCAATACATATACATAAGCATAAAAAATTACAAGAAATAATTAACATATAAAATAAACAATAACTAAAAAATTTAAAATACAAATACAATCAATAAAAATTTTTTATTCAATTTATAGAAATGATAGCAAATACACATTGCAAAATTTTTTATAATAGCTTATGAATAATATGAACACATACAAAAACAAGTAAAAGTAAAATGAATTTTTTCATATTAAGATAAAGGCATAAATGGAAAGTAGAAAGAGAGGAGGAGGAGGCGAATGAAGTAGTGGGACACATCTATACACAAGTTTAAAGTAGGTGTTGTCAGAAATCGTAGCGTTAAAGGAGAACATACTGAGGCCGTCTTGTTTAGAGACCTCTTCATCCTCAGCATGAAAGAAAGAGGAGGTGCAGATACGACGGTGGAGGTCGAAAAAAAGTAGCTCAGAGAGAGAGAGAGAGAGAGAGAGAGAGAGAGAGAGAGAGAGAGAGAGAGAGAGAGAGAGAGAGAGATTTTGTGAGTATGAACGGTGATGGAACATGTGAAGAGGGAAGAAAAAAGCAGAAGAATGTGATAAGAAGGAGAGATAGTAATAAAATAAGGTATTTTTGTTTAAAGGACAATATTAAAACTAAATTCAATGTTAGGGATAATTTTAAACGCAAAAAAAAAATCTTAGGGACAATTTTGATTATCAAACAAAATTATAGGGATTAAAATTGTACTTAACTCTTATCTTTTAAATCAATCTAAACACAAATACTATTTATATAGGAAGCGTTTCACGTATACCCCAATCTTTTCTGGAAGTTTGAAATGCCATAATTTAAAGTCATTCAGATTTAAAATAAAAAAGTTATAAGAAATATACATTACGTGTATATGCACAAAAAGAGCGGCATGAAAGAGTTGCAAGTGCGGTTTGATATTGCAGGTTTTGTAGAGGTAAACATGTCATTGTGGTCCTTAGTCCAATAAATTTGCGTAATGTGTATGTGTGGCTTCAAAGGGGTGAGTCAGCCAATTTTATTATGAATTAAAAATGCTTTTTATTAGTGATGAGCGGATAATTTATACGCTTTTTGGCATTGTTTTTACTTAGTTTTCAGTATGATTTAGTTGATTTTTAGTATATTTTTATTAGTTTTTAATTAAAAATCATATTTCTGGACTTTACTATGAGTTTGTGTGTTTTTCTGTGATTTCAGGTATTTTCTAGCTGAAATTGAGCTGAGCAAAAATCTGATTCAGGCTGAAAAAGGGACTGCTGATGCTGTTGGATTCTGACCTCCCTGCACTCAAAGTGGATTTTCTGGAGCTACAGAACTCCAAATCGCACGCTCTTAACTGCGTTGGAAAGTAGACATCCAGGACTTTCCAGCAATATATAATAGTCCATACTTTGCTCAAGGATAGATGACATAAACTGGCGTTCAACGCCAGTTCCATGTTGTAGTCTGGCGTCCAGCGCCAGAAATAAGTTACAAGTTGGAGTTCAACGCCAGAAACAGGTTACAACCTGGTGTTGAACGCCCAAAACAGCCCAAGCACGTGAGAAGCTTAAATCTCAGCCCCAGCACACACCAAGTGGGCCCCAGAAGTGGATTTCTGCGCTATCTATCATAGTTTACTCATTTTCTGTAAACCTAGGTTACTAGTTTACTATTTAAACAACTTTTAGAGACTTATTTTGTATCTCATGACATTTTTCAGATCTGAATTTTATACACTTTGACGGCATGAGTCTCTAAACTCCATTGTTGGGGGTGAGGAGCTCTGCAGCGTCTCGATGAATTAATGCAATTGTTTCTATTTCTCCATTCAAACGTGTGTGTTCCTATCTAAGATGTTCATTCGCGCTTAATTATGAAGAAGGTGATGATCCGTGACACTCATCACCTTCCTCAATCCATGAACGTGTGCCTGACAACCACCTCCGTTCTACATCAGATTGAATGAGCTTCTCTTAGATTCCTTGATCAGAATCTTCGTGGTATAAGCTAGAATTGATGGCGGCCGCTCTTGAGGATCCGGAAAGTCTAAACCTTGTCTGTGGTATTCCGAGTAGGATTCAAGGATTGAATGGCTGTGACGAGCTTCAAACTCGCGATTGCTGGGCGTGATGACAAACGCAAAAGGATCAATGGATCCTATTCCAACATGATCGAGAACCAACAGCTGATTAGCCGTGCTGTGACAGAGCATCTGGACCGTTTTCACTGAGAGGATGGGAGGTAGCCACTGACAATGGTGACACCCTACATACAGCTTGCCATAGAAGGAACTTTGCACTTTTTCATGGATGGAATATTACATTACAGAAATTCAGAAGACAAAGCATCTCCAAAACTCCAACATATTCTCCATTATTGCATTACAAGTAATTAATTCACGCTCTTTTATTTTTCTAATAATTCAAACTGATAATTTTAATTGAAATCCTGACTAAGAATAATAAAATAAACATAGCTTGTTTCAAACCAATAATCTCTGTGGGATCGACCCTTACTCACGTAAGGTATTACTTGGACGACCCAGTACACTTGCTGGTTAGTTGTGCGGATTGCAAAAGTGTGATTGCAATTTCGTGCACCAAGTTTTTGGCGCCGTTGCTGGGGATTATTCGAGTTTGAACAACTAAAGGTTTATTTTGTTGCTTAGATTAGGAATAATTTATTTTTGTTGTTATAGAGTCATTAAATTCTGAGTCCTTTATTCCTTTTTCAAAATTTTTCAAAAAAAAATATATTATTTTTCTTTATCAATTTCTAATTTTCATGAGTTTAGTGTCTTGTTCTATGTTTGGTGTCAATTGCATGTTTTTCCTTGTCTCTTAATTTTTCGAATTGCATGTTCTTGTTCTTCCTTGATCTTCAAATTATTCTTGTCAATTTTTCTTGTTTGATCTTTGGTTTGTCTTGTTCTGTGTCTTTTCTTGTTTTTCTGTGCTTTTTCAAAACATTAGTTTTAAAAAAAAAATTTATCTATAAAAATAATACATCTTTAAAATACGTTACATTTTTAGCTCAGTTGGTTAGAGCGTTGGCTTATGTTCTTGGCAATTGGGTATCTTCTTTTTAAAATCTTTTCTTCAAAAATAATTTTTCTTGATTTAATTTTGTGCCAAACTTTAAGTTTGGTGTTTCTTGTTAATCTTTTCATAATTTTCGAAAATTTTATTAAAGTTTTCTAAAAATTTTAAGTTTGGTGTTCTTTCTTTTGTTCTTGGAGTTCTTGTGAATCTTCAAGGTGTTCTTGAGTCTTTCTTGTGTTTTGATCTTAAAATTTTTAAGTTTGGTGTTCCTTTGTGTTTTTCCTCCAAAATTTTCGAAAATAAGAAGCATTAGATCTAAAAATTTTAAGTCTTGTGTCTTTTATGTGTTTTTCTCTTTCATCATAAAATTCAAAATTCAAAAAAAATATCTTTTCTAACTAATTTTAAACTATATTTTCGAAATTTTTATATAAAAATTCAGATTTCAATTTCAAAATTTTTCAATTCTTATCTTTTTAAGTTTCTAAAAAAAAAGATATTTTTAATATATATTTTATTACCTTTTTCAAAAATATCCTAACCACTTTCTCTTTTTCCTCAAATTTTTCGAAAATCTTCATAAACTTTTTCAAATTTTTATAAATTTTAATTTTTAATTTTCTTTCTTTATTTATTTTATTTTTATTTCGGTTTTTGTTTTATTTTAGTATTTCGAAAATTATTCTTATAATAAAATAGACAATATCAACATCTATACCATCACCCTTGCTCCATCATGGAACTAAGTGGAAATGAACAGTCCAGGAGGACTCTGGGGTCATATGCTAACCCCACTACTGCTTCATATGGGAGTAGTATCTGTATACCCTCCATTGGAGTTAGTAGCTTTGAGTTGAATCCTCAGCTCATTATCATGGTGCAGCAAAGCTGCCAGTATTCTGGTCTTCCACATGAAGAACCTACAGAATTTCTGACACAATTTTTACAAATTACTGACACAGTACATGATAAGGAAGTAGATCAGGATGTCTACAGATTATTACTGTTTTCATTTGCTGTAAAAGATCAAGCTAAGAGGTGGTTAAATAACCAACCTAAGAACAGCATAAGGACATGGAAACAGCTGTCAGAAAAATTCTTGAATCACTATTTTCCTCCAAAACGGATGACATAGCTAAGGCTAAGCATCCAAGGCTTCAAACAAGGAGATAATGAATCCCTTTATGATGCCTGGGAGAGATATAGAGAGATGCTAAGAAAATGCCCCTCTAAAATGTTTTCAGAGTGGGTGCAATTAAACATCTTCTACTATGGGCTTACAGAAAAAGCTCAGACTTCTCTAGATCACTCAGCTGGTGGATCTATACATATGAGAAAAACAATTGAAGAAGCTCAAGAGCTTATTGATACAATTGCCAGAAATCAGCATCTGTACCTAAGAAGTGAATCTTCCATGAAAGAAGAAGCTAAAACAGTAACTGCTGAACTCAGTCCTGTAGATCAGGCTAATGAATTCAATCAGCAATTAGACTTTCTAACAAAACAGCTAGCCGAGTTCAAGGAGATATTACAAGAAACAAGAATGGCTAATATGAATATGGAAGTACAGTTGAAGCAAACAGAAAAGCAACTGTCAAAACAAATAACAGAAGAATGCCAAGCAGTTCAATTAAGAAGTGGAAAAACATTAAATACCTCACTTCAAAGCAGCAGGAAGCCAAGAAATGAACAAATGGCTACTCAAAATCCCTCTGAGGACAATCAGAGCCCAGAGAGGAATAATGTTGGCGCTGAACGCCCAAACCATGCTCATTCCTGGCATTCAACGCCAGAAACAAGCAAGGGTTTGGTGTTGAACGCCCAAAGGGAGCACAGTTCTGGCGTTCAGACGCCAGAAACAGGTAAGGAGCTAGCGTCTAACGCCACTCCAGCTTCCACCCCTGGTATTCAAATGCCAGTGGGGGATCAGACACATACAAGTGCTGATAACAACCCTTCTAAAAAGGCTTCCCAATCCACATCTGTAGGCAATAAACCTGCAGCAACTAAGGTTGAGGAATACAAAGCCAAAATGCCTTATCCTCAAAAACTCCGCCAAGCGGAACAGGATAAGCAATTTGCTCACTTTGCAGACTACCTCAGGACTCTTGAAATAAAGATTCCGTTTGTAGAGGCACTTGAGCAAATACCCTCTTATGCTAAGTTCATGAAAGAGATCTTAAGTCATAAGAAGGATTGGAGGGAAACTGAAAAAGTTTACCTCACTGAAGAATGCAGTGCAGTCATTCTGAAAAGCTTCCCAGAAAAGCTTAAAGATCCCGGGAGCTTTATGATACCATGCATATTAGAGGATAACTGCACCAAGACAGCTCTATGTGATCTTGGGGCAAGCATCAACCTAATCCCTACATCCACTATCAGAAAGCTTGGCTTGACTGAAGAGGTCAAACCAACCCGGATCTGTCTTCAACTTGCTGATGGCTCCATTAAATACCCATCAGGCATAATTGAGGACATGATTGTCAAGGTTGGGCCATTTGCCTTCCCTACTGACTTTGTAGTGCTGGAAATGGAGGAGCACAAGAGTGCAACTCTCATTTTAGGAAGACCATTCCTAGCAACTGGACGAACCCTCATTGACGTCCAAAAAGGGGAGATAACCCTGAGAGTCAATGAGGATGAGTTTAAGTTGAATGTTGTCAAAGCTATGCAACATCCAGACATATCAAACGACTGCCTGGGCGTTGATATTATTGACTCCCTGGTGGAAGAGGTCCATATGACTGAGAGTCTCGAATCAGAGCTAGAGGACATTTTTAAAGATGTTCAGCCTGATCTGGAGGAACCAGAGGAAATAAAAGAACCTCTGAAAACTCTTCAGGAAGAGGAGAAACCTCCTAAATCCGAGCTCAAACCACTACCACCATCCCTGAAATATGCATTTCTGGGAGAAGGTGACACTTTTCCTGTAATCATAAGCTCTGCTTTAGAGCCACAGGAAGAGAAAGCACTAATTCAGGTGCTAAGGACACACAAGACAGCTCTTGGGTGGTCCATAAGTGATCTTAAGGGCGTTAGCCCAGCCAGATGCATGCACAAGATCCTATTGGAGGATGATGCTAAGCCAGTGGTTCAACGACAGAGGCGGCTAAATCCCGCCATGAAGGAGGTGGTGCAGAAAGAGGTCACTAAGTTACTAGAGGCTGGGATTATCTATCCTATTTCTGATAGCCCCTGGGTGAGCCCTGTCCATGTTGTCCCTAAGAAGGGAGGAATGACAGTGGTTCATAATGAAAAGAATGAACTGGTTCCTACAAGAACAGTTACAGGGTGGCGTATGTGTATTGACTACAGAAGGCTCAATACAGCCACCAGGAAGGATCATTTTTCTTTACCATTCATAGACCAGATGCTAGAGAGACTAGCAGGTCATGAATATTACTGCTTTTTGGATAGCTATTCAGGTTATAACCAAATTGCAGTAGATTCTCAGGACCAAGAGAAAACAGCATTCACATGTCCTTCTGGAGTGTTTGCCTACAGAAGGATGCCTTTTGGTCTGTGCAATGCACCTGCAACCTTTCAGAGGTGCATGCTCTCTATCTTCTCTGATATGGTAGAAAAGTTTTTGGAAGTCTTCATGGATGACTTTTCAGTATTTGGAGACTCATTCAGCTCCTGCCTTAACCATTTAGCACTTGTTCTGAAAAGATGCCAAGAGACCAACCTAGTTTTAAACTGGGAAAAATGTCACTTTATGGTGACTGAAGGGATTGTCCTTGGACATAAAATTTCAAACAAGGGAATAGAGGTGGATCAAGCTAAAGTTGAAGTAATTGAAAAATTACCACCACCTGCCAATGTTAAGGCAATCAGAAGCTTTCTGTGGCATGCAGGATTCTATAGGAGGTTTATAAAGGATTTTTCAAAAATTGCAAAACCTCTAAGCAATCTGCTAGCTGCTGACATGCCATTTGTGTTTGACACAAAGTGTCTGTAGGCGTTTGAGACCCTGAAAGCTAAGCTGGTCACATCACCAGTTATTTCTGCACCAGACTGGACATTACCCTTTGAACTAATGTGTGATGCCAGTGACCATACCATTGGTGCAGTATTGGGACAGAGGCATAACAAGCTTCTGCATGTCATTTATTATGCTAGCAGTGTTTTAAATGATGCCCAGAAAAATTACACAACCACAGAAAAAGAATTACTTACAGTGGTTTATGCCATTGACAAGTTTAGATCCTACTTAGTAGGATCAAAAGTGATTGTGTACACTGACCATGCTGCTCTTAAATATCTACTCAAAAAGCAGGATTCAAAGCCCAGGCTCATAAGATGGGTGTTGCTTCTGCAAGAGTTTGATATAGAAATAAGAGACAGAAAAGGAACAGAGAATCAAGTAGCTGATCACATGTCCCGGATAGAACCAGTAGCAGGAGCATCCCTCCCTCCTACTGAGATCTTTGAAACCTTTCCGGATGAGCAATTGTTTGCTATTCAGGAAGCTCTGTGGTTTGCAGACATTGCAAACTATAAGACACAAGGTTCTCCTTCTGTAACCATGAAGAGGAAGCATGAAAAGCTTCTCTCACTGCAGAGTCAACCAAAGCCCCCACAGTCAAACTCTAAGTTTGGTGTTGGGAGGTCACAACCAAACTCTAAGTTTGGTGTTGAACCCCACATTCAAACTCTAAGTTTGATGTTGGGAGGTCCCAACCTTGCTCTGATTATCTGTGAGGCTCCATGAGAGCTCACTGTCAAGCTATTTGACATTAAAGAAGCGTTTGTTGGGAGGCAACCCAACATTATTTAATTATATCTATTTATTTTCCATGGCTATTTTATGTTTTCTTTAGGTTGATGATCATGTGAAGTCACAAAAACAAATGAAAAATCAAAAACAGAATGAAAAACAGCACACCCTGGAGGAAGATCATTCTGGCATTTAAACGCCAGAAACAAGCATCTGTCTGGCGTTTAACGCCAGAAACAAGCACCAAGCTGGCGTTTAACGCCAGAAACAAGCATCAGTCTGGCGTTAAACGCCAGAAACAGGCTACATTTGGGCGTTTAACGCCAGAAACAGGCAGCAGTCTAGCGTTAAATGCCAGGATTGCACAGTAAGGGCATTTTGTACGCCTAATTGGAGTAGGGATGCTAAATCCTTGACCCCACTGGATCTGTGGACCCCACAGGATCCCAACCTACCTCACCATTCAAATTTAAACCATTTCCCTCCCAAACCCACCCATTCACACACTTCCATCTCCTCCATCTTCTCCACTTCTTTCTTCTTTTGCTCGAGGACGAGCAAACCTTTTAAGTTTGGTGTGGTAAAAGCATTGCTTTTGTTTTTCCATAATTCAGTGGTAGAGCAATTGACTGCAGATCAAAGAGCTATGAGGAAAGAGCAACAAAGGCAAGGAAGAGACATAGAGGAGCTCAAAAGCACCATTGGTCCTTTAAGAAGAGGAAGACACCACCCTCATTAAGGTGGACCCATTCCTTAATCTCCTTGTTCTTATTTTCCTATTTTTCGTTTACTATGCTTCATGTTTAATTATGTTTGTGTCTTTACTATATGATCACTAGTATCTAAGTGTCTATGTCTTAAAGATATGAATGTCTTATGAATCCATCACCTTTCTTAAATAAAAATTGTTTTCTGAAAAAGAAAAAGAAGTACATGAATTTCGAATTTTAAAATAGTTTAATTATTTTGATGTGGTGGCAATACTTTTCATTTTCTGAATGAATGCTTGAACAGTGCATATGTCTTTTGAATTTGTTGCTTATGAATGTTAAAATTGTTGGCTCTTGAAAGAATGATGAAAAAGGAGAAATGTTATTTGATAATCTGAAAAATTATAAAAATGATTCTTGAAGCAAGAAAAAGCAGTGAAGAACAAAGCTTGCAGAAAAAAATGCAAAAAAAAAAGAGCAAGAAAAAGCCAAAAGCTCTTTAAACCAAAAGGCAAGAGCAAAAAGCCAATAGCCCTTAAAACCAAAAGGCAAGGGTAATAAAAAGGATCCAAGGCTTTGAGCATCAGTGGATAGGAGGGCCTAAAGGAATAAAATCCTGGCCCTAGCGGCTAAACCAAGATGTCCCTAACCATGTGCTTGTGGCGTGAAGGTGTCAAGTGAAAACTTAAGACTGAGCGGTTAAAGTCGAGGTCCAAAGCAAAAAAACAGAGTGTGCTTAAGAACCCTGGACACGTCTAATTGGGGACTTTAGCAAAGCTGAGTCACAATCTGAAAAGGTTCACCCAGTTATGTGTCTGTGGCATGTATGTATCCGGTGGTAATACTGGAAAACAGAGTGCTTAGGGCCACGGCCAAGACTCATAAAGTAGCTGTGTTCAAGAATCAACATACTGAACTAGGAGAATCAATAACACTATCTGAATTCTGAGTTCCTATAGATACCAATCATTCTGAACTTCAAAGGATAAAGTGAGATGCCAAAACTGTTCAGAAGCAAAAAGCTAATAGCCCCGCTCATCTAATTAAGACTGGTCTTCACAGATGTTTTTGGAATTTATTGTATATTCTCTTCTTTTTATCCTACTTTTTTTAGTTGCTTGGGGACAAGCAACAATTTAAGTTTGGTGTTGTGATGAGCGGATAATTTATACGCTTTTTGGCATTATTTTTACTTAGTTTTCAGTATGATTTAGTTGGTTTTCAGTATATTTTTATTAGTTTTTAATTAAAAATCACATTTCTGGACTTTACTATGAGTTTTTGTGTTTTTCTGTGATTTCAGGTATTTTCTGGCTGAAATTGAGGGAGCTGAGCAAAAATCTGATTCAGGCTGAAAAAGGGACTGCTGATGTTGTTGGATTCTGACCTCCCTGCACTCAAAGTGGATTTTCTGGAGCTATGGAACTCCAAATGGCGAGCTCTTAATTGAGTTGGAAAGTAGACATCCAGGGCTTTCCAGCAATATATAATAGTTCATACTTTGCTTAAGGATAGACGACGTAAACTGGCGTTCAACGCCAGTTCCATGTTGCAGTCTGGCGTCCAGCGCCAGAAACAAGTTACAAGTTGGAGTTCAACGCCAGAAACAGGTTACAACCTGGCGTTGAACGCCCAAAACAGCCCAGGCACGTGAGAAGCTTAAGTCTCAGCCCCAACACACACCAAGTGGGCCCCAGAAGTGGATTTCTGCGCTATCTATCATAGTTTACTCATTGTCTGTAAACCTAGTTTACTATTTAAACAACTTTTAGAGACTTATTTTGTATCTCATGACATTTTTCAGATCTGAATTTTATACACTTTGACGGCATGAGTCTCTAAACTCCATTGTTGGGGGTGAGGAGCTCTGCAGCGTCTCGATGAATTAATGCAATTGTTTCTATTTCTCCATTCAAACGTGTGTGTTCCTATCTAAGATGTTCATTCGCGCTTAATTATGAAGAAGGTGATGATCCGTGACACTCATCACCTTCCTCAATCCATGAACGTGTGCCTGACAACCACCTCCGTTCTATATTAGATTGAATGAGCTTCTCTTAGATTCCTTGATCAGAATCTTCGTGGTATAAGTTAGAATTGATGGCGGCCGCTCTTGAGGATCCGGAAAGTCTAAACCTTGTCTGTGGTATTCCGAGTAGGATTCAAGGATTGAATGGCTGTGACGAGCTTCAAACTCGCGATTGCTGGGCATGATGACAAACGCAAAAGGATTAATGGATCCTATTCCAACATAATCGAGAACCAACAGCTGATTAGCCGTGCTGTGACAGAGCATTTGGACCGTTTTCACTGAGAGGATGGGAGGTAGCCACTGACAATGGTGACACCCTACATACAGCTTGCCATAGAAGAAACTTTGCACTTTTCCATGGATGGAATATTACATTACAGAAATTCAGAAGACAAAGCATCTCCAAAACTCCAACATATTCTCCATTACTGCATTACAAGTAATTAATTCACGCTCTTTTATTTTTCTAATAATTCAAACTGATAATTTTAATTGAAATCCTGACTAAGAATAATAAAATAAACATAGCTTGTTTCAAACCAATAATCTCTGTGGGATCGACCCTTACTCACGTAAGGTATTACTTGGACGACCCAGTACACTTGCTGGTTAGTTGTGCGGATTGCAAAAGTGTGATTGCAATTTCGTGCACCAATTAGCCCATACAAAAAAAAAGAAACCGAAAATATTCTTTTGAATTAATTATTTATTTTAATATTAACAAAAAAAATTAATTATTTATTTATTTATCTGTTTTGCCTAAAAAACGTTTTAGGCCAAAGATAAAATGAGAATAATAACTAAGCTATTGATTTTTAATTTTTAGTCAAATAAACTCTTTGATTTTGTAATATATTGTTTCTTTATGTAATTTTATGGTAATAATACTTTTTAATAATAATAAATTATATATATATATTATTATTCTTAAATTTTCTAAATGTATTTTTATATTATATATGTTATCATTTTTATCTAGTTTATATTGTTGAAAGTAACGTTTATAAATATTATATGTTTACTTAGTTATTATATTACCACTATTTATATTTTTTGCTATTATACTTTAAATTTGTAAATTATTATTGATAATTTTATTATTTTTATAATTGTTTAAAAAATACTTTGCAAAATATCTCCTTTATGAGTTACAATACTTTAAAGGTTATTTTTTAAATTTCTTCTATTCCTGAATTTTATCAGGTATATATTATTAATTATTATATCATAGTAAAAGTTATTTTACAAATATAATATAAGAACAAATTTATTTCACGAACTAAGTTGAGATGAATAAAATATATTATTAGTTTAAGAATATCTTTTTAAAAAAGTTGTCTAAATAATCAACTAAAATTTTTAGTTTATATTTTTTTTTTTTTGGTCGAAGTTGACCAAAATTTTAAAAAAGTCAGTTAATTATTCCTTTGAGAGGTAAAAATATTAATATTCAAGTATAACATTGTTTGTTATGTTGTTGTAATATACAATAATTAAAAACAAAAAGAAGATGTTTTATTTTTTGTTATTTCGGTAAGAAATTAAAAAATAAATATAATAAAACGAACATTAGTAATTATAAAATTTAGTGATTCTATTAGCATAAATTCATAATAGAGATAGTATTTATTAATAAAAATAAATATTAATTCTAATTTCTAAAAAAATATAAGTAGTACAAGTTTAGAGTAGTAATAATATTTTTTTTGAAAAATATATTAATTGTAAGAAAAAATAATGTCAAATAATTTTAATATCAGAAATTATGAAAAAAAAGAAATTATCGAAAATAGAGAATGACATGAAAAAAGAAGTGGAGTTACTGAATTAGACGTACTAAAGTAATATGTTTTACTTATGGATTTAGTTAATATGAGTCATAAAGATACATGATAAGTTTATTATTAGTGAAAAATTTTAAATATTTTTATTTATTAAATATAAAATAAATACATTAAAATTTATATTTTTAATAAAAAATAAAATTTATAATCGTAATATGTATTTTAAGAGCACAAAATAAATAAACTATTTTCTTAATCATATTTTGTAAATTATAATATTTTATTATGAATAATGCGATATATTTAAGTTTTTATATGAACTAAGTCCAATCAAATTAAATAATAAAATTTAGAATAATATTAGTTATAATTAATTTTTATTATATTAGACTAATTTAATTAGATTTAATTAATAAAAAAATTTAGCGTTTTTCTTTTATTATTAAACATTAATAAATAAGAACTATGAGATGACACATGTTGCAATAATAATGATGGAAAACGAAGAAAAATAGTTACAATGTTTATGGCTCTCATTAACGTTTTACCCAGTGTATTACAAGTTTGCATCTGTCCCTTTTTGTCCTTCAAAAGCTTTCATAAGGATAATATTGTCAAATACTAACTTACTAAAAGATATGATTAACCAGCAAATTATTCGCACATGGTATTTCAAACTTTTAAGAAAAGATAGGGTAGGTGAGTTTTATGATATCTTTTATTATTGTGTTTAAATTGTCTAATTTATTTTTAAAAATAAAAAATAAAATGTTTAAAATAAAAAGTAAAATATTTAAAATTTATTAAATATTATATATTTACTTTTTTTGGTAAGTTAGACATACTCTCAAAGACACCATAGCATTTATCATACCTGAAATACTTTTATTTATTTATATTACGGTGAATTTTATAGTATAGACATAAATTTTTTTTACACATGAGAAAACTAATGTGGCATAGATTTAAGAGTGACACCTATCTCTTACTATTATTGCATGCTTTGTTGAGATATGACAAGATAAATGCATAAAAAGTCATATTTTGTCTTCTTCAATTAAATATTAATTTTAATGAAACTTTTAATTACATATATATTTTTATTGTATTGGGCCAAAAAAATTAGGTAAAAAAAACAATAATTTTTGGACTATAATAAATTATTATTAAAAAATATATTTTATTGTGTTTACTTTATCAATAAAATTAATTAGTTTTTATTAAATATTTAAGTATGCATAAATAATGTTAAATACTACAAATAATAAATATTAAAAAAATAAACATTTAAATTCAAAATTTAGTCTCTAAATTATTGTGTATAATACTAAATTTTTTTTACATTTTATATAAGAAATTAACAAGTGTTATTTTTATTTTGTGAGAGTACTTTTAAAAAAAATTATCAATAATATTAAAATTTTCTTACATTTTGTATAAAAAATTAACAAATATTATTTTTATTTTATGAGAATATCTTTAAAAAAAATTTGTCGTTTAATTTATGAATTAGTTAAAAAAATTATTTAGCCCATGAATTATTTATATTTTAAAATTAATTTATAATATTCTGATTTATAATAAGAATGATAATTTATTTAGAATTTCAAATATAACAACAAAATTAAATTTAAAAAGATGAGAAAATATTCATATGCAACTGGAACATAAGTAAATATTCATAGATATCAAATAATTTCAAATATTGAACATTTTAAAAAATATTTATATGTACCAAATAATTTTAGTTATGTTTTAGACTCCAATTTTGTTCTTTAAGTTTTTTTTCTCATCTTTTTAAATATAATTTTGTTGTTGTATTTATAATTTTAAATAAATTATCATTCATATTATAAATCAAAATATTATAAATTAATTTTAAAAATAAATAATTCATGGATTAAAGAAATTTTTTTAACTAATTCATAAACACTTTTTAATTTTGATATTGAATTTATAATAGTATCTTTCAATAACGTATAAAATTTGATGTATTTTTTTATATAGAAATCACATATCTAACTTTTCAATTTGTGAAGTTTAACCTTTTGTTTAACATAAAATCGACTCTTCAATTTGTGACACAAATCTGATCTTTTTATTTATGAATTTTAATTTTTAAAATTTTTAAATTGCAAAACTGACCTTTTGATTTTATGAACTGCTTACACAAAATCGATTCTCTTCACAAATATGACCCTCTTGATGAATTTTAATATTTTTTTTTAATTTTTTAAATACAAATAGAATTTTTTTATTTTTGATTACATCTATACTAAATTAAAATATATCACTTTTATGTAATTGAAAATAATATAACAATAATTTTTTATACAGAAATCAGAGATGGACCCACGATGAAACCTAAGGGGACATTTGCCCCCACTAAAATTTTGCAAAACAAATAATTATATATTTTTTTTTGTGACAACAAATAATTATATATGAAGGTAAATATTTGCTTCCATCGTTATATTGTTTTTGCTGCATAATAAATTATAATATTCTTTTAGTTTCATGTTAAAAAAATTGTTTTATTAAACTTAACGTGTAAAAATATTTATCTTGTTAAATTTAATTTAGTATCAAAATTATAAATAAAGAACTAAATCAACTCAATAAAAAAAATATAGTGATAATGTATGTTTTGAAATTAAGAAATTAATTAATTACTAAATTGAAGTTTAGTTTTTTGAATATAAGTGAAATTATTAGGGTTTTTTTTTTAAAATTAGTTGAAATAAAAAATTTATTAATTATATTTTTATTTTAAATTAAATGGTATTTTTTATTTTAACTTTTTATAATTATATAATATTTTTATTTTAACTCGTAAATGATTTTGCTTGTAATAGATTTTTAGTTAAAAACATTTTTAATACCATAAATATTATAACAAATGGATTTTTTAATTGAGTGGGATTGTGGGAGATAATTAAAGTAATCAATAGTTGAAAATTGTAATTAGTAGTAAAGTAATTTTTTAAGAATATATAATTTAATTTTGATGTATTGACAATATAAATTTTTTATACGTAGTTATTTAATTATATTATTTTTCTATAATTATTCATATATATGAAAGATTATTATTTTCTTTTATGCAATGATACATAATTAATTAGATGTATAAAAATTTTTAAACTAATAATGTACAAAAATTAAATTAAAAAATATTAAGTTATTTTGAAAATAAAGAGAAAAAAATTATTATAAGTTAAGTTTTTTTTATATTTTCTTCATAATTTTATATATTTTATTTTATTTTTAATTTATTCATCCTTATTATTTATTTTTATCTTTTGTTCTATTTTATGTACCTATGTTGCATATAAATTTTTAAAATGAATTGATTAATTTACTAATTGAGAATATATTTTTTATTTTTAAAAAAATAATAAAAAAATATTTTAATTACAATACATTATTAAAGAGATGTATAAAATTTTTCATCTAACATTATATCAAAATTAAATTAAAAAATATATAACAAATTTAATTATTTTAAAAAGAAAGAAAGAAAAAAATTATAAATTATGTTTCGATTATTTTATATAAACATACTTTTAATATACAGATTTAATTTGTCTAGTATTTATATATGATTCTAGTTTCAAATTATAAATACTAGTGTATCATTAGGCGTTAATATACTAATTGATTATTGATTCAGTCTTTTATTATTGAATGTGTACAAAAAAAATTAGTTAGGATAATCAGTTATCTATAATTTAATTAAAATATTTTAAGTGTAAGTTTTAAAAATAAAAAATATTTTTCTATAAATTACATATAATGAATAGTATTTTAAGAATGAAAGTATTCACTAACTTTTTTAAATTTTTATATTTCCATATGCTTAATAATGTTTAACAAAATTTATTTTAGTATATATATTTTTGCTCCCACTCCTAAAATTTTTTGGGTCCGTCGCTGACAGAAATCAGCCATTCATAAATCAAATGACAAAAATTTTTAAAGTTACTCTTACAAAGTAAAAATAACATCTATTATTTTCTTATACAAAATGTAAAAAAAATTTCAGTGTTATACATATATAATAATTTAGAGACTAAACTTTGAATTCGAATGTTTATTTTTTAAATATTTATTATTTATAATATTTAACATTATTTATCGCATACTTAGAATATTTAATGAAAATTAATTAATTTTATTGATAAAGTAAACACAATAAATTATTTCCTTTAATAACAATTCATTATAACTCAAAAAATTATTATTTTTTCTTGGCCCAATACAACAAAAATATATCTATAATTAATGTTTTATTAGAATTAATATATTTAATTAAAAAAGATAAAATCTAAACTTTTATGTATTTATCTATCAAATCTAAACAAAACAATAATAACAAAAGATAGGCGTTATTTTTAAATTCATGCCACATTAACTTTCTTATGTGTAAAAAAAATTTTATATACCATAGAATTCACCTTTATATATACATATTCCATATATATATATATATTCGAACTTCATATATTGTTTTAAGAAATTCTTTATTTATCTTATTTACGAGATATTTGTATACATATGTCTTATTACAAATATAAATGATATGCTTAATAAAGCCTAAAAATATAATTTCCTCCAAAATGTTTATTTTGTTTATCTTAAAAAAATTCGTTGTGCCTTGACGTTCCTTAAAGTATTTGTTTATATAAAATTTGTCATATTTTCTAACTAATATTTTGTTGATGAGTAACTCAACGTGTTTTCTGTCAACAATATATATCATACACACTTTTCTTTCGGACATTATATTTTAGCTAGCTTGATAAAGATCATTCATGTCACAAAGTTTATAATATTAATTATTAAATGTATAACAGTATGGTCCTACAAGGATTAAAGTTATTTCTGAAAGTTAGAAAATTGAATTTCTGAAAGATGACTTGTATCCAATCCAGTTTATTTGTTTATCCAGTTCGGGATTTTTTTTTTAATGTTTTGATATATATTATTAAGAAGTTAATGTGACTGTATTGATAATATAAATATTTATATAGAAAAAACAACCATTTATACCCATGAACTTTACGAATGCTGACAAAAGTATCCATTAAAGAAGGAAACTAACGTTGTATCTATCAAAGTTGAATTCCGTACAACAAAAGTACCCAAATCCGAAATTTATGTTGACTTTTTAATAAAATTCCAAAATTACCCCACCATTATCTTCAACCCCTCATCTCTTCTTTCCCAAATCTCAAACACCTCCATTGCCTAAAAACCCTAATCTCAATACCTAAAAATTCCAAATTATCATTTTTCCAATCCTAATCTCAATACCCCTTCTAGCAAATTTCAACCCTCTCTTTATTTTTTTCATCAACTTTACCACTTGTTTGGGATAAGAAGAGACAAAGAACAACAACACAAACAAAAAAAATTCAAACTATGGAGACTCCAGAAACATGAAATTCTCTTCATCTTCTTCTACTACTTCTGCTGCTCAGAGAAATTTAACTAATTTTAGAATTCCGTGTCACAATCCAGCTACCATTCTACCAAATATTTCTCCAGCTGAAGCAGTTTGGTTGTAATCTTTCTACAATGAGACAGAGAAGGAGCAGAAGAAGCATGCCATTGCTGTTACTACTGCTACTGCAGCTGCAGCTGATGCTGCTGTGGCAGCAACACAAGCTACAGTTGCAGTGGTTAGGCTCACCAGCCATGGAAGAGGTACTATGCTTGGTGCTGGACATGAGATTTGTGGTAAAATTGATGAAAAGAATAAATAGAGGGTTAAAATTTGCTGAAAGGGGTATTGAGATTAGGATTGAAAAAATGATAATTTGGGATTTTTAGGTATTGAGATTAGGGTTGGAAAAATGATAATTTGGGATTTTTAGGTATTGAGATTAGGATTTTTAGGCAATGGAGGTGTTTGAGATTTGGGAAAGAAGAGGGGATGGGTTGAAGATAATGGTGGGGGTAATTCTAGAATTTTATTAAAAAGTCAACATAAATTTTGGATTTGGGTACCTTTGTCGTACGGAATCCATCTTTGATGGATACAACATTAGTTTCCTTCTTTAATGGGTACTTTTGTCAGCGTTCATAAAGTTCATGGATACAAATGGTTGTTTTTCCTATTTATATAATATAAAATTAGAAAAAATTACTATTTGTACCCATAAAATTTATGAACGCTGACAAAAGTATCCATAGAAGACGGAAAGTGACTTTGTATCCATGAAAGGCTGGGTCCGTCTGTCGATAGTACCCGGACGTTAATAACTCGTTTACTCCGTTAACTTAAAGGCCAACATGACACGTTAAGTGTTTACATGAATTTTGATTTTTAATTTTTATTTTTTTGAGAACATTTCAGGTGGATATAGGAAAGGGAGAGAAAGAAGTTAGAAGTCACTTCGCGCCATTCCATCTTCTTCCTCACCACTTTTCTGCATGTCCTAGCAAAGAGAGACGTGAACCATCTACTGGACTCCAACAAAACTAATTTGAAGGTTGAAGACAGCCACTCCAAAATCCACAATCATGGTCCCAGGGTGATCTTTTCATGGCGTGGGTGTGTCAAGACGATTGGAAGACAGTCATCACTTTCACAGTGAGGGATAAGCCATCTTCTTATAGTGCTAATGCCCAATTTCTCATTTTAGTTACCAATTTTTTCTTTCACTGAACTCGTACACCATAAAATTATTAACTAAAGTTAGGGTCTTTTCATTTCACTGATCGCATAGAGTTTGTCACTGTCAGAGTTGTGTTTCAGTTTAAAAAATTTGGAAAAATAGTAGGTGTATTGTTATAGTTTGTTCTTTTTTTGAAGTTTTATTCATGTCTTCTTAATTTTGAAAAAAAAAAACTGGATGTTTGATAATGTTATACACTAATTATGTTTATTGATGGTTTATTCACTTTTTGATGATTTATTCATTTGGGTGTTGGGTAATATTAGAAGATATGATTATGTATTTTTTCTTTTGTTATTCATAGAAATAGCTACCACCACGCATATCATGTTAGTAATACACCATAGAGGTAGACTTCAAAGGGGTCAGATGGCAAGTTGTGTTATAAAGAAGGTGAAATTATTGAGGTGGAGAGAGTTAACGTGGATACCCTGAATGACTTCTTCATTAGTGACCTACTGAAAGATATTGGGTATCTAATTATCTCCAATTTCTACTGGCGACAGTCTGGAATGAAAATTGATGGTGGTTTGAGGCTTCTGCGACTTGATATGGATATTGTTAAGATGTATGAAACTGCTGTGGAGAATGGGCATATGATTGAATTATACACAGAGCACCCCATCGCCAAGTAGATGTTATAGATACGAATGACGAAGGCAGTGTAGAAGTACCTGGTGAGATTAATGTTACTCCATCAAGGAAGAGGAGGAAAATTTGTGTTAGGAGAACCCCAACACCAAAGAAGGCAAAAGGTCCTGGAAGAACTCTTCAACTGAAAGGAGTACAAACTGAGGCCCAAAATGCAGAGGAGACCCATGTTACAAATAAGGCCCAATCAGATGCTAGCCCAAATCCATCAGTCTTAGCTACCATACCTGAACCTAACAAGCAGAGTTTTGAGGAGAGGATGTGACAAAGTCCGGGTACTATTGACAGACGGACCCAGCCTTTTATGGGTACAAAGTCACTTTCCGTCTTCTATGGGTATTTTTGTCAGTGTTTATAAATTTCATGGGTACAAACGGTAGTTTTTTCTATAAAATTATTTATATTTCTTTTTGCATAGGATGACTAAAGTAAAATATGTACATAAACAAATAAATTAATTAAAAGAATTTTGTGGTTGATTTTTTTATATAAAAATAATTATGATGTAATGTATTGAAAAAGACGTATATCAAGTATTTACACTGTTATGGATGTCAGTCAAAACGTAACTTATGTTTTGTCCTGTTTACGTTTTTCTATTTTTTTTTTTTTTTGTTAAGTAAAGTATCACTTTTGTCCCTAATATTTGAGATAAGTCCTAAAGTTGTTTCTAACGTTTCAATCGTCATATTTAAATCCTTAATGTTTCAAAATTGACTCAATGTTGTCCTGCCGTTAATTAGGGATCCGTTAACAGAATTGACGGCGGGAGAAAATTGAGACGATTTTGAAACGTTAAGGACTTAAATAGAACGAAAACGTTGGGGACAAAATCGATACATAGAAATAAATTTTAATTTTATCTTTCAATAATATTAATTTTTTACTATACATAGTATTCAATTATTTTTTAATCACATCTAAATAAATTACACTTAATCACATCTCTTTCATTCTAAATAAATAATGTAATGTGATTAGAATGAAAGTGTAAAAGTATAAGTAATGTGATTAAGTAATAAAAGTAAAATTATATTATTTAGAATGAAAGTATAAAATTATTATTTATAAAAAAATTACATTACTTTAAGTGTAAAATAATAAAAAATTAATTTATTTAGAATGAAAGTGTAAAATTATAAAAGAAATATAAGAAATGTGATTAAATAATAAAAGTAAAATTACATTATTTAGAATGAAAGTGTAAAAATTATTTATTTATAAAAAAATTACATTACTTTAAGTGTAAAATAATAAAAAATTAATTTATTTAGAATGAAAGTGTAAAATTATAAAAAAAAAATTATAAGTAATGTGATTAAGTAATGAAAGTAAAATTACATTATTTAGAATAAAAGTATAAAATTTATTTATTTATAAAAAAATTACATTACTTTAAGCGTAAAATTATAAAAAAATAAATTTATTTAGAATGAAAGTGTAAAATTATTTAAAAAAATGTAAGTAATGTAATTAAGTAATGAAAGTAAAATTATATTATTTAGAATGAAAGTGTAAAAGTTATTTATTTATAAAAAAATTACATTACTTTAAGTGTAAAATTATAAAAAAAATTAATTTATTTAAAATAAAAATGTAAAATTATAAAAATAATTATAAGTAATGTGATTAAGTAATGAAAGTAAAATTACATTACTTTAAGAGTAAAATTATAAAAAAATTAATTTATTTAGAATCAAAATAATGTGATTAACTGTAATTTATTTAGATGTGATTAAATAATAATTGAATAATATGGAAAGTAAAAAGTTGATATTATTGTAGGATAAAATTAAATTTATTTCTATGTATCATTTTTGTCCCCAGCGTTTTCGTTCTATTTAAGTTCCTAACGTTTCAAAATCGTCTCAATTTTATCCCGCCGCCAATTCTGTTAACGGATCTCTAACGACAGGACAACATTGAGTCAATTTTGAAACGTTAGAAGCTTAAATATGACGATTGAAACGTTAAGGACAACTTTAGGACTTAACCCAAACGTTAGAGACAAAAACGATACTTTACTTTTTTGTTTATGCCAAACGCAAGTTGCATTTTGTGACATGCAACTTTTTGAAAAAAAATTTATTTTTACATGAGCCCAAAATGCAGGTTGCGTTTATGAGATGGATAATTTTTAATTTTCTTTTTGAAACCATAAAACGCAGGTTGCGTTTTGACGGTTCAAAAAACTTTTTATAAAGTTGCAAAACGCAGTTTGCGTTTTGTATGGAAAAAAATATTTTAATAAAAAACCTTGCTTATAAATACGAAACACAATTCATTTCAACTTGTGCATTACTTCTACTCCCTCACTTGTACTCCCATTCTTCTTTTTTTCATATATTTCATACTTGTGCATTTTTTTTTGACAATTAGTTGTGCCAAAAAGTCGGGATAGGTGAAGTTGCGGTTATAGAAGGAATTGCAAATTTGTGAGTATATTATAACGGTGAGATTATACCAAACACATACGAAGGAGTGACTTTTGTTTGTGAACGTCTGTTTTCATTTACTATTCCATGTACCATGAGTTTTGTAGAGTTGAAAAATAGGTTTTGTGAGAACATATACAAAGTCACATTTCAAAAAGGGTGAGCAACATTTTGTATAGAAATCTTGTACAACTATTTGGTGGGCTCATACAGTTTCAAATAATATCCATCACTGACGACGCATGTATGCAACAGATATTCTATATTTATCAACAAACTCGATTTCACGTGCCGATAATAGAGTTGTATGTTGAGTTTGAACAGCATATGAGGATGGACGCAGTTGGTGAGGAGGTCAATGTTGATGAGCTCGGAAATATGGATTGGAAAGAAGATAACAATGACAGTGAAGAGAATTTTGAAGCCAACTATGAAGTCAATGATGAAAACGATGACGGAGACCTGGCAGGCAATCCGGCGGTACAAAATAAAGCGCATCTGACTATAAGTCAGCATCCTTTTGGTGTTCCGTCTTTTATGCGAACTCTGGATCTCGAGGCCATGCATGTCCCAGAATTTTCAGAGTATGCGAATATGGGTATGTTATGTTATGGTTATTAATTAAAGTTACCACTACCATTTATTTTATTTGCCTTGTCCAACTAACGGTGGTTCGTATGTCATAGGTGAAGGCAATGTTGCGGCAAAAGATAGTGAGTTTAGTGTTGGAATGAAATTTGGTTCTAGAGAGTCGGTGATATTTGCAATCAAAATCTACACTATCTCTAGAGGAGTTGATTACACTATGTATGAGTCTAAGCCGCAGACATTCTATGCAAAATACAAGGGCTATGGTGCAGGGTGCGATTGGCTTATCCGAGCTAACTTGATTCGAAAGAAAGGTTGTTGAAAAATCATGAGATACAATGGCAAACACACATGCACCATGGAGGAGATTTCACAAGATCATGACAAGTTGGACTCAGACATAATTGCAGATACTATTAGGCTGTTGGTTGAAGCAGACCCATCGATAAAGGTGAAGTCTATTATTGCAGAAGTTCAATCCAGATTCAACTACATTATGAGTTATTGCAAGCTTGGTTGGTAAAGTAGAAATCTGTCACAAAAATTTTAGGTGATTGGAAAGTTTCTTATACTAGACTCTGCAAGTATGGTTGAAAGTACGGGTGGTAAGCGGGAAAGCCTGCCCTGCCCTGCCGAAAGCTTGCCTTATGGCGAGCTGTTCCGCCCTGCCCCGCCTAGTGAGACGGTCCTAAAATCCCACCCCGCTCCGCCTAACTGCGGGCTGGCGGACTAAGCCTGCCAAATCTCCTCTTTTTTTTTACTATTAACTATTAAATAATATATATAATTTCACAATCATTTTAATAAATTTATAATTTTTAAAGGCATAAAAAATTTATAATTTTTATATTTACAAATATTAAAATCTTTGTAATTATAAATATCTAATAAACATAATTATAAACCAAGTTTTCATCCAAAACATAATTATAAATATTGTTTCCAAAGAAAAATAAACTTAATCCAAAACATAATTATAAATATTGTCTCCAAAGCAAAATAAACATAATCCAAAACACTCAATTTTCATCTTCATTCTCTTGTAAGTTGGGTTGGGAGAAGTTAGATTTTGGCCCAAAAATTACAAAAATACCCCTTTTCTAAAAAAATACTAATCCCAGAGGGGAAGCCAGTCCCGCCCCGCCAAAGCCCGTCCAAACCCGTGGTTTAAGTAGTGCAGGTTAGACGGACTTTTGCTATTTGGCGGTCTCAATTTTTCAGCCTGACCCGTCTTTTTTGATGAGTTACGCGGCTCGGCCCGATGGGTTTAGGCTCTTTGCCACCCTTAGTTGAAAGCAATGACTGCGAAGATGCCAAGGTCTTGTGTTCAAATAAAAACGCTCCCTGTTTACCGTGAGAGTGAGGAAGTTCAAGGTGTAAGAGTTCTCCATCACGTTTTTTAGAGCTTCTATCCTTGTATTGTAGCATTTAGACACTGCAAGCCATTGGTGCAGGTTAATGGCACACACCTGTATGAAAAGTATAAAGGTGCACTTTTAGTTGCAGTTGCACAAGATAAGCAGCTTAACATAAATTTTTAAAACTTACATCGTTAACTCCCGCGTCATCGAATTGTCGCCTAAACTGTGTCATAAACCTTCGTGTATATCTTGTTATCTGGCATCAATGACTCCACCTAAACAAGATTAGAATGATTGCAATAACAACAACAACAACAACAACAACAGCAACGATAAACAATACCGTCACGCAAGTGGAACACCAATATCGACGAGCTCATTCCTGGGAATAGGCGTCAGGAACGGCATACGCTCCCACGTCCAAACAAAAAATAGAATAAATGACCCATCTATCTCTTTACAGTTGTATTGTGATACACGACACAACGATTTGTATAGATGTGCCAGACCGGCTGCCCCCAACTGTATAGTGGAATCCAGTGAAAATCTCGAAGTACAGGCAAAAATTTTGAGTTCAAAGAATTGGTAGACTTATATGAAAACACAACTGTACCAAGCACGCAGAAAATGTGAGCCCACACGTACGGCTGAATGGACTCCGTCGTGTCACACAGTTTAGTGTCTTTGCACCGCCGGACCCATACAAGATTTACCTCACCCAAGATGTGATCGCCCGGACCGGGCTGACAACCAAAACAAGCGATGCAATTCTCAACCAAAAACTGGTGACTACTGTCCATTTTACCCGTGACGAGCTCTCAGTTAACCGAGAGGCCAAATATATGTGTTACGTCTTCCAGTGTCACAGTCACTTCGCCGACTGAAAAGTGAAACAAGTGAATTTTCGTCCTCCATCGTTCCACCAAGGCACTCAAGAGTGCAGAATGGCCTTTCATCTTGCCTACTCGCAAACGTGGTGAAACCCAATAAATGCTAGTGCGGATGTAGCTATCTCGTTAAAGGTCTTCGACGGATCAAATTTCTGGACAAAAATTTCCTAATCATCTGTAAAAAGAAAAATAATAATTATTAATATTACTTCATAACTATAATTAGTGTTAACAATAACATTAACTATTATTAATAATTTTTTAACAACAACAAAAACAACAATAATAACAATTTTCTAATAATAACAGTTAATAATATATTTAAATAATAATAATAATAATATTATTATTATTATTATTATTATTATTATTATTATTAATCATAATATTATTCATAATCATAACAAAAATATTTTAACCCGTACCCTTTTTTATTTTTAAAAATAATAATATGTTAATAACAATAATATATTATTATAAAATAATGATAATTTATCAATAATAATAAATTATTATTATCATAAACAGTATTATCAAAATTTAACAATATTCTAGTCATAATAATAATTTTTTTCCGGGTGACTTAATTATAATAATAATTATTACTTATATATAATGACGGACGACAACAACAAAAACAACAACAATAATAACAACAATAGTAATAACAATAATAATTATAAAATGAACAATAAAATTACCAGTTAAAACATAAATAAGTAAAATAAAAAATAAATTTATTCATCATAAAATAAAAAATACTTACCTATTAAGGATGATCCAAATATTTAATAATATGTTCTTCAAATAAAATAAAATTACGAACTATTTTTTCTTTTTCCCTAACCAAAACCCTAAACCTTCTTCTATTCTTTTTTTTTCTTCCCTCACAAACCCTATTACAAATATTCACTCCAACACACCCTCAACCAAGTGAAAATCTTGCTTCACTCCCGGTTCGCATTTTGTTTATAAAAACCTGCTTCAATATTTTGCATGCACATGTGTTGTTCATGCAATAAAGGAGTCTGTCAATCGCAACCTGCGTTTGGTGCGTTTCAAAATGGTCAACATAGTTGGTCATGTCTGCATGCAGGGGACAAAAAACATATTTTGAAACATGAGTGTTCCTTCGTGCTAAATACAGTTTGTGTTTTGTAATATACGTAGATTTTTCATTTTTTGTTCTATTCAAAATTTTATCAGTGCTTTGCAAGTCTAATCATAGCAGCTCCACATATGTGAATAACGCGTCATACACCAATATATCTGAATATTACTATTTTTTATTTATTAATAAATTAATTTTTAAAATTTTTGAATATATATTTTTGTTATTTTTTGTTATTTTGTTTTAGATGTAAATAAAAATTTAAGTATATATAATTAATTTTACATAAAATTAATTGTACATAAATTTTTAAATTTCATGATAAACGTATGTGTTGTACATTTGTGTGTCTTATAAAGATGAGAAACTACCAAATGGTCAACAATCTTTATTCTTTGGTAAGGTAAAATAATAAGACTATTTGCAATTAAATTCCATCTGTAACGACAAGACATGGACCGTGCCAGTCATTAATACTTTATCTTTTTAATAAATCATCAAATTCGTCATTAAAAAATATTTGTTTTTAATTTGATTCCTAAAAATTTTTTAGTTAAATTTAATTTTTAAATTTTTTAAGTTAATTACGTTAATTTTTTTGTTATTTTTTATTAATAATATTAAAATTTATTAACGTAACATGTTAAATAATATTACAGCATATATTTACAAATTATAATTGATTATTAAAATAATAAATTAATAAAATTAGATTAAATTCATTTTAAATTAAGAGATTTTAATTTAATTTAATTTTATAAATTTACCATATTAATTACTAATTAAATTAAAATTACTAAATATATATTATAATATTACTTAAAAGTGTTATATCAATAAATTCTAATACTGGTAGCGTTTGGTGCAGAGACAGAGACGGAAAGACTAAGGCTGAGAGACAGAGACTAAGAGACAGGGATTGAAATAAATCTCAGTATTCTGTTTGGTGAAAAATGAGAGACATGAATTAAAACAAGAATGAAACTCTAATTTAATTTGCACAAAGAGTAAAATTGGAATTAATTAATTGAAATGAAAGTATTTTAGGTATAAAATGTTATTAAAGTTTCAGTCTCCATCTTTAAAAACTTCAGTCCCTGTGTCCCTACTTTTTGGAGGTATTGAAATACTGAAATTTTAGAAACAGAGACAGAAATTTTAGTACTAGTCTCTGAACTAACAAACACGATACTGAGTCTCAATTTCTCAGTCTCTGTCTCAGTACTTCAAAATAAACGCTACCTAAGTGACGTTATAGTATCTTTAAAAAATTAATTTAAACATTTACTCTTATCTTCTCTTTTAAAAAAAATTAAAGTCAATGTTTATTGTATTATCGAGCCGCGTATTTGCAAATAGTAATCCGTAATGTGCACCATTTTTCCATAAAAAAAAATAAAACGAGCTAAATTAGAAAAAGGGAAAGGTAGGTGATAGAGATGAAAGGGAAAGAAAAAGAAGCGAAGAAAACGACGAGACTGACCGTCGCGTGAGGAGTGTAGGAAATGGTTTACGTAACTCAACTGGGATTTATATGCGTGTCTTTTTCCCCTCTAACCACGATACTTTTTCTTCTTAATTTTTCAACTTGAGCAACCCGTAAGCTTTTTCAACCATATAGTATAACTGTATAAGATAGGGTTAAAAATAAATATGAAGCATGCCACGCCGATAAATTAGACCCATCAATCATAGACAACGACAATCCCTTCTCAGTCAGGCGCCTAAGTATTCGAATTCACATCAAAGTATCATCGCTTGGTAAACTAGACTTCATATTAGTACCACAAAATACAAAAGCAGAAACCAAATTTTCGTAAAATTTATTGAAGTGGGGTTCTATGCAACATTAATTTCAACTCTCTCACCGGTAATCCTTGTTTCATTTGACTTTTTTTTTTTTTTTTAATTAATCTAATCCATAGTTAAAGGTAGCGGAAAGGAAAATAAAAGTTAAAAAGAAAAGAAAAAATAGCTGATACACAGATACAGGAATGAATTCTATTCATTAATCTTTTAAAATGTAATTTTGCACCAAATGAAACTTTTTATTAAAAAGTTAGAAAAATCTGATATTCTTTTTTTAAAATAATGATCGTTTTAACTTTTTCTATGCATTAAAAAAACTAATATACCTAATATAAAATAAATCTATAATAAGTATATTAATTTTTTAATGTACTATAAAAGAAAAAAAAAAAGTCTTCTTGAAACGGAGAAAGCTGATATAAAATTATATTTTACAATATTTCATGGCACAATATTTGCATCTCACAGGGTGCCGCCAAAATAGGAATAAATAACTCGTGCCAATTGCAATTGGTGCCGTACTTGGCATCAATTCGTTATTTATCGCACCCACCACACACCAATAATAGAAAATTTTAACGTTTTGTATTATAGTAACAAAAATTAATCAAATTAAATAGATGCCAATTATTGTGATTGCCCACCGGCCCACCCTAAAACCCAAGGGCCGGGGTCATGAGTTTTGGATGGCATCTAATTTATTTATTTTAATTTTTATATTTCTTGAGATGACCGACACAAAACAATGTGGTGATGGCAAAATTTATTGCACACGTAATTGTGTGTGGGGGGCAAAGATAAGTGAGTGCCTGAGTGGGAGGGGTGGCACAAACGTACAGAACAAGAATGTGGGCTCTGTGGGCCTTCTTCCCTTGCAAACCGGACTCACACCCCATAAAATTATAAAAGAAACCGACTTTTGCTTCGGCCCCAAGTGTCCTTTTTCTCCCACCACCACCGCAATTATTTTCCCACTCCCATTCCATTTAGTTTCACCATTTTACCCCTTGCACATAAATATTTTTATCACCAGACCTCATAATTATCTTTAGATTTATTAATTGATCTAGGGCCCTCGTTCCCCTCCTCCTCTTCCGAATAGAAAACCGAAGAATTAAAATAAAGATGAGATAAAAAAGGAGGGAAAAAAGCCACTAAAATTGACCGTAGCTGTCAAATTTTAATTTTGTTTTGGAGAAAGGTCAAAGTTGGACAAGTGGAAAAATAGTGTAATGACGCCTCACCCAATTAGATACCGCCGTGTCGACATGTGTCTTTGCTGGATGGAATCTATCTGATAACCTCATCTTCTTCACCTCTTTCTTTTTCACATTTTTTTTCCTTCTCAAAATTAAGCTTTTTAGTTAAGTTTTAAAATACTATATATCTATATCTGTTATTAATTTATTATTCACCATTCATTTTCTCTCTCTTGTAAGTTGTAAACTTAGGGTAAACTTACGCCCTCAATAAGAATAAAATGATATAATATGCTACGGTAATGGTAGAACTACACCGACTAGAAACTAGAACTAGAAATCTAGAATAGAACCGTGACTCACCGTGAAGCCTCCTCCCAAATCAATATCAATAAGATTCAAAAAAAAAAAAATGCACCCTCCGTTCCCGTTATCAAAATTACCCTCTTTCTTTCAATTTTTTACCATCCCTTTTCTTTTTCGTTTTTCTTTCTAATTTTTTTTTTCGCTCCAACGAATTCCAAGTGCACAGAGCTGTAATTGAGTGAAAGTGATAATGGAAAACTCGACCTTACCGGAAAATAGCATAGAGAACAGGAAGGTGGCGGTAGCGGCGGCGGAAGGCGACAGCGTATCGTCCGATGGTTTGAAAGGCGAAGATGGTGAGCGGAACTCAAGCGGCGCGAACCGGTGGCCGCGAGAAGAGACAATGGCTTTGATAAAAATTAGGTCTGAAATGGACGGCGCCTTCAGAGACATCAGCCCCAAAGCCCCTCTTTGGGAACAAGTCTCAAGGTAAATAAAGTAATTAAGTAGTATTAATTACAGTTAATTACGATGAAATTAAATGGTTGTTTGAAACTGTGTTTAGGAAATTAGGTGAGCTGGGATATGAAAGGAGTGCGAAGAAGTGTAAAGAGAAGTTTGAGAATATTTACAAGTACCATAGGAGGACCAAGGAAGGCCGTTCCGGAAAGCGTAACGGAAAAACTTACCGTTTCTTTGATCAACTAGAAGCATTAGACCCGCACCCTAACAATAACGCCGTTATTCAAGATGCGGTTCCATGTTCCGTTAGGTTTCCGGTTACTGCAATGGAGCATTCCAGTTCCGCCACTTCGTCTTACTCGAGCGGCGGGGGTGAAGACGAAGGTGAAGGGAGGAGGAGGAAGAAGAAGAGGAGGCTGAGGCTGTTCTTTGAGGGGCTTATGAGGGAGGTTTTGGAGAAGCAAGAGAGCCTGCAGAGGAAGTTCATGGAAGTTCTCGATAAGTGCGACCAGGATCGAATGGCGAGAGAGCAAGCATGGAAGACGGAGGAGCTTGCCAGGATCAAGAAGGAGCGCGAGCTTCTCGCTCAGGAACGGTCGATTGCCGCCGCCAAGGACGAAGCGGTTATGTCCTTCATAAGAAAGTTTGCAGAAAACAGCAACAACAATGGCGCGCTGCAATTTCCAGCTGATAATAATAACCACCTCCAGGAGCAGGAGAAGGAGAAGGAGAAGGAGAAAGACGAAGTTGGGAATGGCATCAATGTTGGGAATTTTGTGCACATGAGCTCTTCGCGGTGGCCGAAGGATGAAGTAGAGGCATTGATAAGGCTGAGGACACAAGTGGATGAGCAGTTACAGCAGCAGCAAGGGAACAAGGGACCGCTTTGGGAGGAGGTGTCTACGGCCATGAAGGGACTCGGATACGATCGGAGCGCAAAGAGGTGCAAGGAGAAGTGGGAGAACATCAACAAGTACTTCAAGAGAATGAAGGAGAAGAACAAGAGGAAGCCCGAGGACTCTAAAACATGTCCCTATTATCACCATCTTGAGGCCATATACAGCAAGAAGCCGAAGAACAATAACAAGCTTGATGATAATGATAATGACAAGAAGAACGAGTTGAAGCCTGAAGAGCTTTTGATGCATATCATGAATGGTCAAGAAGAGAGGCAGCAGGATCCAGATCAAGATCAGTCTTCATCTGAAGATGCAGACAGAGACAACCATAATGGATATCAGATGCTTGATAATAGTCCTTCTTCCATAGCAATCATGAGTTAAACAAGCTCTCATAAAAGATTCTTCCATCAATGTTGAAACACTTTTAGAGTCACACTCCACTCCATTCAATGATATCATAGAATAATAAGGACATCATGAGTACCAGAAAAAGGAAAATGAGTCCGAAAACATTTCTCTTATCATAAGTTCGGTGGGTGTGTTAGACCAGTCTCATTATTATTGGTAGAATACAAATCAAACTTCATCTTATATTGTTGGCGTCTTTCTTTGTATGTAATTTTTACATAGTAGTATGTTGGACCTTTTCTCAGTTTTGTTTGATCGTGATAAACAGAACAAGTGCACAGAGAGAGAGAGAGAGAGAGAGTGTGTGTCTTTTTTGGATGTGTGTGTGTAAGAGAACAAAGTTACCGGGCGTCTAATAAAATAGCAGTAAATTTTGTTCTTGGAGTTTGTAAACCCATGTGTGCTTCAGGTGGGAGGTGTTTGGGTCTGATTGTTTTTGGCAATAAAGAAAGGAGCAGTGGTGAAATAAATACCATAATGAGATATCATATATGTATTATTCTGTATTTTTTATAGAGTTTAATTTTGATGTTAGAGGATAAATTAATAATTTAATAAATTTATTTTTGTAGTGTAGTTTACAAATTAAAAAAAATTGTTAAAAATAAAAAATTTAAATTTTTAATATATTTATTTTATATTTATTAAATAAATATTTAAAATTTTTTACTACTAATAAATTTATCATGTGTTAAAAAACATATTAATTAAATTTTTATTTAATTATATATAATTTTTTGTGATTATTTATATAATACATTTAAAAGATAATTATTTTTGTGGAAAAAAATATAAAACCAATTTTCTTATAAAGCAACATAAGACAATTCTATTATAATTTAAATTTTATAAATAAATAAAAAATCTAAAAAAATCTTACTTAAATTTATTCTAATTACATTTATGGTACACAAAAAAAATTTATGAAAATCTTAATTCTTTTTCATCCATGTGAAAACAATCAAAATTTTCTCTTCACAAACCTGCCGTTATCACGTAATTTTTGGTGTCGTTGTCCATCAACTACCGCTGCGTTTGCTGTAATGCTGCGCAACATCCTCCTTGCACCGTACGGCATCCTCTTTGCACCTTACCACTGTCTTTCATCGCGGCTTTCTTGTTGGACACAGCCACCATCACTGCCGCAGACTTCATCCTCTGAACGCATCTGCACCGCGGAACACCATCGTGACCCCATTCGTTGCGATGCAACCATCGCCGAGTCCACCCACGACACAAGACCTCGGCGGCACGTTGTCACCCTCGTCGTCCATGCTTGTGCCATCCACGCAGCGCCGTCAAAGGCATTGTTATCGGCCATCCTACGATTTCTTCTTCTTCTATTTGGTTTTGAATGATTCTTTTTCCTATGTTTTGGATGTTTCTTTTTTTTTGGGTTTGGATGAGTTTTTTCAATAGTTTTGGATGTTTTTTCTTATTTTTTTGAATGTCTCGTTTTGTTAAGTTTTAAAAATTTTAAAATTATTTTGGATATCTCATTTTTGTTAAGATTTAGATGTTTGTTTTTGTTACGTTTTGGATGTTTTAAAATATTTAAAATGATTTTCAATTTTTAAAATGAATTTGTAATTTTTTAAAATGGTTTTAGATTTTTTTTAGATTTTGGATGTTTCTTACGAGTGGGGGGAGCCACAGTAGTCGGAGATGCTACGCGTCGTAACGGAGGGATCGGCGATGGTCAAAGAGAATGTGAAAAGAGTGATTAGAATTTGTTACGTGAATGTAGAAAGAGGATTTAGGATTTGTGTGGTTAGTTTTTTACTATGTATTATCATTGGGGTTAGGGTTAAATTAGATAGGATCTTTTTTGGGGTTATTTTCATTGAGCCTTATTTTACCCTAGCCGGCTTATGTTGCCTTCACCTCTAGTTAGTTATCTAATGAGATTGTCTCTCAGATCTGCGACAGATTAGTCCTTAATCTGTCAGGTTGGGAGATACCGTTTGGGTAAACCAAAAAAAAATCTAATAAGATTGTCTTTGTTAATGTAGTGTTACATAATTTGATGTATGTATAAAATTATTTTATGCTAAATAGAATATTGACATTTTTTGTTTTTACTTTTAGTATTAAAAGTAATTAATAAAAAAAATTTATACTATAAGACAATTAGAAACATTACGAGCATACTAAAAATTAGTTTATTTTCAATTATGTTTTATATTTCAATATATATTTTATATTAATATTTAATTTAATCGTCAATTTTAAGGATAATTCACATTAATAAAATGTTTGACATTCAATATTATACAAATGTCTTGATTTTATTTTGCATATACAAGTGCTCTTTTTCAACATATATAAATCATAACAACAAAGTTTAATTTTGCTGTTTGTACATAAATTAATTTGGACAAATTTAATTTCTGTTCAAAAACCTTAAAATAGTAAATCGTAATTCTCCACGTTGAATTACTTGCAGGGGAGAGAGAGTTTTGATTTGAGATTTTGGATTTTCTAAACCTTCTAAATCAATGCGGACAAAATCGATTTAAAAAATCTAAGGCAAATCGATTTAGGATAGCACGATTTACCACTATAACAATTAAATCGAATTCTTGTGCTACGATTTATCAAGGAAGTCACTCAAGGTAAATCGAAACAAGTAAAGGATTTATCTAGGTAGAACCTATTTAAGTTCGTTTTTGTTTCATATGATTTACAATCTCTATCACACCACACCCCACACTCCAAAGAATCCAGAGGGAAAAAAAGCGACAAAGAAAAAGTGCTAGTGATGGAAGATGACCCAGATTGTTTTTATTAACTAGATGAAGTTGCCTATGTTGCTGATAACATCAACGAAGAGGTCAATACACTTCATATTTCTTTTCTTCATGTTAGATTAGGAATGTTAGTGATCCATTGTGGTTTAGGATTATTAGATTAGAAATTTTAGTTAGAATAGTCATTTAAAATTGTTGATTAGAGTTTTTAAATTAAAAATATTAGTGATAGTAGTAATTTAGAATTTTTTATTATAATTAAGTTTAGAATGGAGTGATAGTGTTTTTTAGGATTTGATTTCTATAGATAAGGTTAGAATAGAAGAGTGGTAAAGATACTAAAATTGGATTTTACATGTAGTGACATTATTGACTTTAACTTTTTAGGATTAAATTTTCATCACTTTGTGTAAAAAATAGTTAAGAAATAATTACGAATTAATTAAGTTATTATATATATTTTAATAGGTTATGAATTTGTTAAACTTTTTTAGTCGGAAAATCTATTGATTTTAAAGTTTCTTATAAATTCTTAATAAATATTTTTATTATTATATAGCAGGTTTGATATATTACCAGCATTGGAGGCTATAGGATGTGCCTTAAAAGACTCCGATCATATCATATTTAAAAATTATCAGATAATATCATTTTGCTAGATTTAGTAACTATTGGTTTAAGCTAGATGACCCGCTCATTAGTCTTTTGTTAAGAGATGACGTCCAAAAATATATACGTGTTATGTCTTTCGCGTAGTACACCATTACGTTATAAGATGTGGTGTACCAGTCAAGTCTTCTAATTCATAGTGACTACACAAGTTGGTGTTTATATTACTAGAGTTATGGATTATCACAAGAAAAATGTTGAATACCGTTAGATTTACCATCGGATTTACTGTCGCAAATTAGCATCGACTTTACCGGCGAATTTACTGACGGTTTAGGTGTCAAATTCATCATGTCAAATCATTATCGGTGGATTTTATTTTCCGATGGTAAATTCGCCAATAATAATTAGAAGAAAAACGGAAAAAATAGGCGCAAAATTTAGCATGGGATTTACTGGCAGAAAAATCTGTCAGTAAACCCAATTATTGGAACGCTGTATTTTGGTGACCCGTAATACGTTATCGTTAGATTTATCCGCTGGTAAACTTGCTCTAAATTCAAAACACGTACCTTCCCCTCTCATTTTCAAAACACATGCGCGCACACACACACACTCTAACCTTCTCCTCTCTCTTTCTCTCTTTTCTCTCTACCTCTGGCAGCCCTTCCTGCCACCCTCTGTCAGTGCCAGCTATCTGCATTTTTCTCCAAAGACTTAATGGACTTTCCTTGATCATGTTTTGTTTTCTGAAATGAAGCTTCTCCTTCTATCTTCGCCGTCATTGGTGCCGCTGCCGTTGGTGCATGTTCTGTCGCCGGAGTTGCGTCTCTCCTCCCTCCTCTAGGTAGGTTGCCCTCATCCCTCCCTATATTCCATCCTCGTTTTTATTTCATTTTAAATAAAAAACCATAACCCCTTTTTGAACCCTAACCCTAACCCAGTTTTACTTTCTTCAGTTGACTCTGTTTTATTAATGCGTGTTTATGTTTTTTCTTATTATTATCGTAATAAATTTTATTTTAGGGTTTTTATTCATTGACATAAAATTAATCTAAGTAAGCTGTTTGTGTGCTGTAGTTTTTTGGACAGCTTATTATCTCAATATTAATGTTGTTGTTGAGTTGCTTAGACAGGGTAATTTCTTGTTATTTTTATTAACTATTTGCTTATTATATTATTCTAATTTAGTTTTGTGTTAAGTTCTTTTGATCTGTTTCTAAATGTCATATAGGTATCGTTGAATTGAATATTGAACTATATGTTGAAGATGAGAGTACTGGCAAGTTGTGATATGTTTTGGTATGTAATAATATTGACTAATGTTAGCTTTTTTAGTTCAATTAACAATTAAAATATTGGATATGAAAAGATATATAAATGGTTCCTTGTTGCTATTGAATTATATCATTTATATGAAAAACGTTGAATTGATATTATTTCACTAACGGAGTTAAATAAATTGTTGATAATTTATTTTTATTCATATTGTTTTAGAAAAGGTTCAAGTTACTTTAGTTTGGAATTCAAGAAATGAAAATTCACTTAATTAGGACAAATGTGAGCTTGCTGTTTTTCTTTTTAATAACATAAATTAATGTTGTTGCTATAATAATTAGAGCATCAATTTGTTTCACATTTACATGTGGTCACCATTGAATCTTGAAACACTACTTGATAAATGACTCTCTCATGTGTAGAAGAGCAATTGCCTATAAGTAATAATATAATATCACAAAGTTAGTAAATTAGATATAGGACAAAGAATTTAATCAAAAAATATATATTCATGAGAGGAATGAAGCTTTGTTTGGTTGGAAATAAATAAAATAAAAGTTCTTTCTTTTCTTTTTTATATTAGAATACAATTGTGATTTAGTACGGTTGTTTGGACGTTAAGATTGCAAAAATAAATGTTATCATCTAAGAAAGTATTATCATTTAATTTTTTTTTAAAATTTAAAATTTATGTTTACCATTGGGTTTATCGAGAGAATTAATCCTATGGTAACAAGTTCAAGAATTTTGCCAAATAAAAATTTATATCCATTGCTAAATCCACTGGTAATTAGCGGTGGACAAAAAAATCTACCGGTAAATAATTACCAGCGAGATTCATACTGTCGAATTTATTCCATCGCTAAATCTGACGGTATACATATTGCCGTCGAATTTTCTTGTAGTAGATATAAGTATTTTGTTTGTTATAGAATAATAAGTCTTTTATTACTTAGAATTCGATTCAAATTTATAAGTATTCCAATTAACTTTTTCATGATTTTATTACGTGTTTATAACTTTAATGATGTAATATGAAAAATTATTTATTATAATGGTCTTAATATAGAAAATAGATCCACACAAACCTTATAATAAAATTATTATTTTTCAAAAATATTTATATCTTAAATAATAAATTATTGTCTGAAAATTATCTTAAATTTGTAGAAAATTTATGTGAAAATAATTGTTTGCTTTGTATGAAATTTGTTTGAAATATGTAAATTATATTAAATTAAATTTTTCTAAAATTTAATAAAAAAAAAATTGATTTGTCTAAAATTTTTTCGAAAAAATATGTTATATTTGATTAAATCTATTAGAAATTTATTTGAAATAAAATATCTTTTTATTTGAAATTTTTATAAAATAAAATATTTTTTCATTAGAAATTTGTTTAAAATACATTGTCTTTATGTTAACTAACCTGTTTAAATTCATCTAAAATACATTATAATAAAAATTTTAGACAAAATGTAAATTAGGAACTTGGGTTTTTGGGGCAAAATAATTTGTTTAAATTTTGTTTGCAATGAAAATTTTGTCTCTAATTTATTCAAAAATTATCTTAATTTTATCTCAAAATTCATTCGAAAAATACTGATTTGTAATAGTATTGATAGACTTTGAGAAGTTTATTGAGGGAGGAAGATTTACTTGGTCTTTATTCAAGGAGCTGCTCAATGTGCTATCTCTTGCAAACTGCATTAACAAATACACAGTGAGGTACAAGTGGTTTTAGGTACCTTTTGCTATTGAAGAGTGATCCAAATTAATCAGTTGCAATTTTTCAAATTTTTACACTTTCCATTATACTTGATGTAATATAACTCAATGCTCTATACTAACCTTACGACGGGTGCTATAACTCTTAACACTAAGCACAACCTTTTCTTTACTATAAAATTGTTGTCCAATTTAAAATTCATTTGGAGTTGAAATATCATGCAAAATTTTCTCTCCAAGTCTAGATTTCACATCTGAAAAGTGTAACAACTCGTATTTTTAAAAATTTTGTTATAAATTATTTGCAATTTATTTTATAAATACGAACTTATTATCTTTAGAGGACCATTTCATTAAAAGTAACTACATTAATTTTATAATTATTGAAGTTTAAATTAATTATTATTTATTCTATTAGTTCGAACTATTTATTAAAAACTATTTTAATAGACAAAATTAAATTAATTTTATAATTATTATCATTTGAATTTGGATTAATTAAGATTATTATATAATTTTTTTATAATAAGATATTTTACATAATTGAAACTATGATTTTAATAATCTATTAATAATGAACATTTTATAATTTAATTTTGGTAATTAATATTTCAAGTTTAAAATCTGTCAGCATTAGTAAATATCGATATTTTTTAATGAACTTAGTTTTGCTAATACCTCATCAAATATTTTCTATACTTATGATCAGAATGTTACTAATGTCATTTATATTAGTAGCTCATATATATATTTATCTCTATAGTATTATTACTTGTGTTTTAGTACATCTAACTTTTGTAATTATCCGTTTGAGATATTTATAACTTAAATCGCTGAATCGATAGCTTAAACAAGTGACACAAACCCCTTTTATTAATTACATTATATCATTATCATCATTCTGATCTCAATTACTTTCTTCACCTAACTATGAGAGAAAGAAAGAGAGAGATCGTGAAAAACTCTATGGAAACAAAAATCCTCTAATCTTGATTTTTTGAGATTTGTAACTTCCATAAAAAATTTAAACTGATTAAAATATTTGTCTCTTCTTTCTCTTTACAATAATACTGGTTTTTTTGAACGAAAACAAAGCATGCAGCTTCTTCCCCTCCATGTAAGGTTCAGCCAAGTAGAACTTGGTGAAGTAGCCAATTTTTGACGTTTTCTTCTTAAATTTCTCAGTTAGAAAACTTTTTTGGTGCTTCGGTGTTGATGACTACTATATGAAGGTAGGATTTGGTTAAATTCTAAATGATTAATTGTGTTGCTGTTGTGTATTAATTAAAGTGATGATTGATGCTTGAATGTTTATTTGCTTGATTTTTTTATAAAAATTGGTGCTTTTCAAGATAAACAATTTGGTTCCAAACAGATGCTAGAAACCGAACTGTTCTAGCCTGAAACAAGGCTATTTGCAAGCTTTAATCATGTAAAATTTGAGGTGGTTTAGTGGCCGAAAAGTTGAGTTAACAATTGAAAAAATTTGGTTATCGAAAAGATTAAAAAATTAGTTAAAAATCAAATGAAAATCGATGAACTTTAATGATGTTGGTTTGGTTCTTGAAGAACAAAAAACTTCAGTAACTTTGATTATTTTGAGATCAAAATATAAATAATAAAAAATTTGAGGTTGAAAGTTAATTAAATAAAAGTTTAGGAGTTAAAGCGAAATTTTCAAAAGTTAATTGATTAAAGTGCAATTTCTAAAAAGTTTGGAGGTCAAAATAAAATTTCAAAAGTTTTAAGAATTAAATATTATTAATTAATTTTCAGCTCTAAAATATTATAACATTATTATTATTTTATTTAAATAATTATGTTATTAATTATGATATAACTAAAAGCGGTAAAAGATAAGTTTTTCTAAAAGTTTTAGAAAGACAAAGCTAATTTTAGAACCTTTGGATCTTCTTCAAAAAAACATATAAGAAAAGGTATAAGAGAAGACATAGGAATATGTAAGACGTTGAAAGAGGTGAAAGATAAGAAATAATTTTAAATAACGAAAATAAAATTTTTGATCTAATCGAATAGTTAAAGAAAACTGAAATAATTTGAAAGAATATTTGTCATAGAAAGTAGAGAAAGAAAACTGAAATAATGTTTTACATAATTGATATGAAAGAACAAATGACTAAGAATGAAAAAACTAAGACTAATTGAGAACTGCAAACTGAGAAAGACGAGGGTTTTGTCTCGGTTGTCTATTGCATGAGCATCTTAAGAACTTTTTTTAGGCATTTTTCATAGAAAATTCATGACATTTGCTTGGTAATTATATGATTTTCAATACTTTTCTATTAGTACTTTAATTTTCTTGGTTTCATGATTTCTGTAGGAAAAATTTAGGATAAGAGAAATAAAAGCACAAGGAGGAACCAAGAATTGAAGACAAGTACAAAGAGAATTCGTAGATGTTGTCAACCCTGACCTCTTCACGCTCCAACAAGCATAACTTGAGCTATAGAGGTCCAAATGATGTGGTTTTAGTGGCGTTAGAAAGCCAACTTCTAAAGATTTTCAACAATATATAATAAGTGATGCTTTCTCAGTGACATCATGGCATGGCACTAAACGCCATGTGATGAGCGGATATTTTGTACGCTTTTTGGGGGTAATTTCATGTAGATTTTAACATGTTTCAGTTAGTTTTTAGTAAAATAATATTAGTTTTTAGGCAAAAATCATATTTCTGGACTTTACTATGAGTTTGTGTGTTTTTCTGTGATTTCAGGTATTTTCTGGCTGAAATTGAGGGAGCTGAGCAAAAATCTGACTTAGGCTGAAAAAGGACTGCTGATGTTGTTGGATCCTGACCTCTCTACACTCGAAATGGATTTTCTGGAGCTACAGGAGTCCAATTGGCGCGCTCTCAACGGCGTTGGAAAGTAGACATCCAGGGCTTTCCAGCAATATATAATAGTCCATACTTTGCGCAAGGATAGACGACGTAACTTGGCGTTGAACGCCAAGTACACGCTGCTGTCTGGAGTTAAACGCCAGAAAAACGTCATGATCCGGAGTTGAACGCCCAAAACACGTCAAAACCTGGAGTTTGACGCCAAGAAAGGCCTCCACACGTGGAAAGCATTAGTCTCAGCCCCAGCACACACCAAGTGGGCCCCAGAAGTGGATTTCTGCACCAATTATCTTAGTTTACTCATATTCTGTAAACCTAGGTTACTAGTTTACTATTTAAACAACTTTTAGAGAATTATTCTGGACCTCATGATATTTTTCAGATCTGAATTACATACTTTGTGACGGCATGAGTCTCTAAACTCCATTGTCGGGGGTGAGGAGCTCTGCAGCGTCTCGATGATTTAATACAATTCCTTTGTTTTCCATTCAAACACGCTTGTTCTTATCTAAGATGTTTATTCGCGCTTAACTGTGGAGAAGGTGATGATCCGTGACACTCATCACCTTCCTCAACCCATGAACGTGTGCCTGACAACCACCTCCGTTCTACATCAGATTGAATGAATATCTCTTAGATTCCCCAACAGAATCTTCGTGGTATAAGCCGGATTGATGGCGGCATTCATGAGAATCCGGAAAGTCTAAACCTTGTCTGTGGTATTCCGAGTAGGATTCCGGGATTGAATGACTGTGACGTGCTTCAAACTTTAACCTGCTGGGCGTTAGTGACAGACGCAAAAGAGGGATTCTATTCCAGTAGGAGCGGGAACCAACCGGTGATTAGCCGTACTATGACAGAGTGCGTGAGCATAGTTTTCACTGCGAGGATGGGAAGTAGCCATTGACAACGGTGACACCCTACATAGAGCTTGCCATGGATAGACCTTGCGTGTGAGAAGAGGATCTCAAGGAAAAGTAGAAATTCAAAGGACAAAGCATCTCCAAAACTCCAACATGTTTCTCATTACTGCACAACAAGTAACACTGTTATTCCCTTTTATTTTTATAATCAAATCTTGTAATTTCACTTTTTTTAAATCCTATTGGGCTCCTGACTAAGATTAATAAAATAAATATTGATTGCTTCAAACCAATAATCTCTGTGGATTCGACCCTTACTCACGTAAGGTATTACTTGGACGACCCAGTACACTTGCTGGTTAGTTGAACGGAATTGTGCCCACTCGTACCAAAAAATCCTAAGTTCCACAATTCTACAATAAATACATTAATGCTATATTGATGTGATCACAATTTCGTCCACCAAGTTTTTGGCGCCGTTGCCGGGGATTATTGAGTTTGGACAATTGAAGGCTTATTTTATTTCTTAGATTAGGAATAATTTATTTTTATTTTTGTTCTTATTTTTTATAGAGTCATTAAATCAATATTGATAGGATAGTTTCTTTTCAAAAATTTCTTTTCAAAATTTATTATTTTTCTTTTAATTAATTGCTAATTTTCGTGAGTTTAGTGTCTTGTTCTAAGTTTGGTGTTAATTGCATATTTTATATTTTCTCTAAAATTTTCGTGTTTTTGCTCTTGGTTCTTCATTGATCTTCAAGTTGTTCTTGTTTATTTTTCTTGTTAGATCTTGAATTTTTCTTGTTTTGTGTCTTTTCTTGTTTCACTTTTGTTCTTTCTAAAGCATTAATTGGAATATTTAGAACAAGTGTTATATTTAATCCAATTGGGTTTACGCTTTGGAACCTTTTTCAAAAACAATTTTTCTCCATTTAATCTTGTGCCAAACTTTAAGTTTGGTGTTTTCTTGTTAACTTTTCTTTATTTTTCGAAAACTTGTGTTGATTTTCTAAAAATTTTAAGTTTGGTGTTCTTTCTTGTGTTCTTGGTGTTCTTGTGAATCTTCAAAGTGTTCTTGAGTTTTTCTTGTGTCTTGATCTTAAAATTTTTAAGTTTGGTGTTCCTTGGTGTTTTCCCTCCAAAAATTTTCGAAAAATAAGGAGCATTAGATCTAAAAATTTTAAGTCTTGTGTCTTTTGTGTGTTTTTCTCTTTCATCATAAAATTCAAAATTCAAAAAAAATTTTTTTTTTCTAACTATTTTTTTAAAACTACTTTTTCGAAAATTTTACATTAAAAATTCAATTTTCAATTTCAAAAATATTTCCACTTTCTTTTATTTAATTTGTTTTTATTT
This sequence comes from Arachis stenosperma, assembly GCF_014773155.1. NCBI lineage: Eukaryota > Viridiplantae > Streptophyta > Magnoliopsida > Fabales > Fabaceae > Arachis > Arachis stenosperma. The sequence continues at coordinate 103,130,502 of NC_080386.1, read as the reverse complement.
TACTTAAAAAAAAAATAATAATATATATATATTTTAACTCCTTTTTATATATTGTTATTACTTATTCCATTTTTTAAAAAAAAAAAAATTAACATATAAATTCTCAACTTGTATTCCATTATGGAAGTAAGTTTGAATGGACAGTCCAAGAGGACTCTGGGGTCATATGCCAACCCCACTACTGCTTCATATGGGAGTAGTATCTGTATACCCTCCATTGGAGTTAGTAGCTTTGAGCTGAATCCTCAGCTCATTATCATGGTGCAGCAAAACTGCCAGTATTCTGGTCTTCCACATGAAGAACCTACAGAGTTTCTGGCACAATTTCTGCAAATTGCTGATACAGTACATGATAAAGAAGTGGATCAGGATGTCTACAGATTACTACTGTTTCCATTTGCTGTAAAAGATCAAGCTAAGAGGTGGTTAAATAACCAGCCTAAGAACAGCATAAAAACATGGAAACAGCTGTCAGAAAAATTCCTGAATCACTATTTCCCTCCCAAACGAATGACACAGCTAAGGCTAAACATCCAAGGCTTCAAACAAGGAGATAATGAATCCCTTTATGATGCTTGGGAGAGATACAGAGAGATGCTAAGAAAATGCCCCTCTGAAATGTTTTCAGAATGGGTGCAATTAGACATCTTCTACTATGGGCTTACAGAAAAAGCTCAGATTTCTCTAGACCACTCAGCTGGTGGATCTATACACATGAGAAAAACAATTGAAGAGGCTCAAGAGCTTATTGATACAGTTGCCAGAAATCAGCATCTGTATCTAAGCAATGAATCTTTCATGAAAGGAGAAGCTAAAACAGTAACTGCAGAACTCAGTCCGGTGGATCAGGCTAATGAATTTAATCAGCAATTAGACTTTCTAACTCAGCAGCTAGCCGAATTCAAGGAGATATTACAGGAAACAAGAATGGCAAACAGGAACATGGAAGTGCAATTAAAGCAAACAGAAAAACAACTGTCAAAACAAATAGCAGAAGAATGCCAAGCAGTTCAATTAAGAAGTGGGAAAACATTAAATACCTCACTTCAAAGCAGCAAGAAGCAAGGAAATGAACGAATAGCTAATCAAAATCCCTCTGAGGACAAGCAGAGCCCAGAAAGGGATAAAGCTGGCGCTGAACGCCCAGACCATGCTGATTCCTGGCGTTCAACGCCAGAAACAAGCTTGAACCTGGCGTTGAACGCCCAAAAGGAGCATGGTTCTGGCGTTCAAACGCCAGTAACAAGCAAGGAAGTGGCGTCTAACGCCACTCCAGCTCCTACCTCTGGCATTCAAATGCCAGTAGGGAATCAGTCACATACAAGTGCTGATAACAAGGCTTCCCAACCCACTTCTGTAGGTAATAACCCTGCAGCAACTAAGGTTGAGGAATACAAAGCCAAAATGCCTTATCCTCAAAAACTCCGCCAAGCGGAACAGGATAAGCAATTTGCCCGCTTTGCAGACTATCTCAGGACTCTTGAAATAAAGATTCCGTTTGCAGAAGCACTTGAGCAAATACCCTCTTATGCTAAGTTCATGAAAGAGATCTTAAGTCATAAGAAGGATTGGAGGGAGACTGAAAAGGTTTACCTCACCGAAGAATGCAGTGCAGTCATTCTGAAAAGCTTACCTGAGAAGCTTAAAGATCTTGGGAGCTTTATGATACCATGCACATTAGGAGGTAATTGCACCAAGCAAGCTTTATGTGACCTTGGGGCAAGTATCAACCTAATACCTGCATCTACTATCAGAAAGCTTGGTTTAACTGAAGAAATCAAACCAACCAGGATATGTCTTCAACTTGCTGAAGGCTCCATTAAATACCCATCAGGCGTAATTGAAGACATGATTGTCAAGGTTGGGCCGTTTGCCTTTCCTACTGACTTTGTGGTGCTGGAAATGGAGGAGCACAAGAGTGCAACTCTCATTCTAGGAAGACCTTTCCTAGCAACTGGCCGAACCCTCATTGATGTCCAAAAGGAGAAGTAACCTTGAGAGTCAATGAGGAGGAATTTAAGTTGAATGTGGTCAAGGCCATGCAACATCCAGACACCCCAAATGACTGCATGAGTGTTGACATGATTGATTCTCTGGTAAGAGAGGTCAATATGGCTGAGAGTTTGGAATCAGAGCTAGAGGACATCTTTAAAGATGTTCAGCCTGATTTGGAGGAGTCAGAGAAGATAATAGAACCTCTGAAAATCCCTCAAGAAGAGGAGAAACCTCCAAAACCCGAACTCAAACCATTACCACCATCCTTGAAATATGCATTTCTAGGAGAAGGTGATACCTTTCCTGTAATTATAAGCTCTACTTTAGAGCCACAGGAAGAGGAAGCACTAATTCAAGTGCTAAGGACACACAAGACAGCTCTTGGGTGGTCCATCAGTGATCTTAAGGGCATTAGCCTAGCCAGATGCATGCACAAGATCTTGTTGGAGGATGACGCCAAACCAGTGGTTCAACCACAAAGGCGGCTGAATCCAGCTATGAAAGAAGTGGTGCAGAAAGAGGTCACTAAATTACTGGAGGCTGGGATTATTTATCCTATCTCTGACAGCCCCTGGGTGAGCCCTGTCCAAGTTGTCCCTAAGAAAGGTGGCATGACAGTGGTTCATAATGAAAAAAATGAACTGGTTCCTACAAGGACAGTTACAGGGTGGCGTATGTGCATTGATTACAGAAGGCTCAATACAGCCACCAGAAAGGATCATTTTCCTTTACCATTCATAGACCAGATGCTAGAAAGACTAGCAGGTCATGAATACTACTGCTTCCTGGATGGATATTCAGGTTATAATCAAATTGCAGTAGATCCCCAGGATCAGGAGAAAACGGCATTCACATGCCCATCTGGAGTATTTGCATACAGAAGGATGCCATTTGGCCTGTGCAATACACCTGCAACTTTTCAGAGGTGCATGCTCTCAATTTTCTCTGACATGGTGGAAAAATTCCTGGAAGTCTTCATGGATGACTTTTCAGTATTTGGAGACTCATTCAGCTCCTGCCTTAACCATTTAGCACTTGTTCTGAAAAGATGCCAAGAGACTAACCTGGTTTTAAACTGGGAAAAATGTCACTTTATGGTGACTGAAGGAATTGTCCTTGGGCACAAAATTTCGAACAAGGGGATAGAGGTGGACCAAGCTAAAGTAGAGGTAATTGAAAAATTACCACCACCTGCTAATGTTAAGGCAATCAGAAGCTTTCTGGGGCATGCAGGATTCTATAGGAGGTTTATAAAGGACTTTTCAAAAATCGCCAAACCTCTGAGCAACCTGCTAGCTGCTGACACGCCATTTATCTTTGATAAAGAGTGTTTGCAGGCATTTGAGACCCTGAAAGCTAAATTGGTCTCAGCACCAATAATCTCTGCACCAGACTGGACATTACCATTTGAACTGATGTGTGATGCCAGTGACCATGCCATTGGTGCAGTGTTGGGACAAAGGCATGACAAGCTTCTGCACGTCATTTACTATGCCAGCCGTGTTCTAAATGATGCACAGAAGAATTACACAACCACAGAAAAAGAGCTACTTGCAGTGGTTTACGCCATTGACAAATTCAGATCCTATTTAGTAGGATCAAAAGTGATTGTGTACACTGATCATGCTGCTCTTAAATATCTACTCACAAAGCAGGATTCAAAACCCAGACTCATCAGATGGGTGCTGCTTCTGCAAGAGTTTGATATAGAAATAAGAGACAGAAAAGGGACAGAAAATCAAGTAGCAGATCACCTGTCCCGAATAGAACCAGTGGAAGGGGCGTCCCTCCCTCTCACTGAAATTTCTGAAACCTTTCCGGATGAGCAACTGCTGGCCGTCCAGGAAGTGCCATGGTTTGCAGACATTGCAAACTACAAGGCAGTAAGATTTATACCCAAAGAGTACAGTAAGGTGCAATCAAAGAAATTAATCACAGATGCAAAGTACTATCTTTGGGATGAACCATATCTCTTTAAGAGATGTGCAGACGGAGTAATCCGTAGATGTGTGCCTAAAGAGGAAGCACAGAAGATCCTTTGGCATTGCCATGGATCACAGTATGGAGGACATTTTGGAAGTGAGCGAACAGCCACAAGGGTCCTCCAAAGTGGCTTCTACTGGCCCACTCTCTATAAAGATTCCCGAGCATTTGTGCTTAATTGTGACAGTTGCCAAAGATCAGGCAACCTACCTCACAGTTATGCCATGCCTCAACAAGGAATCTTGGAGATTGAGTTGTTTGACGTATGGGGCATTGACTTCATGGGACCTTTCCCACCATCATACTCAAACACTTATATTCTGGTGGCAGTGGATTATGTATCCAAATGGGTGGAGGCTATTGCAACACCCACTAATGACACTAAAACAGTGTTGAAATTCCTCCAGAAACATATCTTCAGCAGATTTGGTATCCCTAGAGTGCTAATCAGTGATGGGGGCACTCATTTCTGCAATAAACAGCTTTATGCTGCTCTGGTACGTTATGGAGTCAACCACAGGGTAGCTACTCCATATCATCCACAAACTAATGGGCAAGCTGAAGTCTCAAATAGAGAACTCAAAAGAATCCTGGAACGGACTGTAATTAACCGTAGAAAGGATTGGGCAAGAAGCTTGGATGATGCTCTGTGGGCATACAGAACAGCATTTAAGACCCCCATAGGGACCTCTCCATACCAGCTAGTGTATGGAAAGGCGTGTCACTTGCCAGTGGAACTGGAACACAAGGCCTACTGGGCAACCAGATTCCTGAACCTTGATGCCAAGTTAGCTGGAGAAAGACGATTACTCCAGTTAAATGAGCTAGAGGAATTTAGACTCAATGCTTTCGAAAATGCAAAAATTTACAAAGAGAAAGCAAAAAGATGGCATGATAAGAAATTGTCATCCAGAGTCTTTGAGCCAGGACAGAAAGTTCTGTTATTTAATTCAAGGCTCAAATTATTCCCTGGGAAATTAAAATCCCGGTGGAGAGGTCCATATGTAATCACAAGCGTATCACCATATGGATACATAGAACTTCAGGATAGTGACTCTAACAAAAAGTTCATTGTTAATGGACAAAGAGTCAAACACTATCTTGAAGGAAATTTTGAGCAAGAATGCTCAAAACTGAGACTTGATTAGAGCTCAGTAGTAGTCCAGCTAAAGACAATAAAGAAGCGCTTGCTGGGAGGCAACCCAGCCATTCACAAAGTTTATTTATTAATTCAATAAATTTTCTTTTTTTTACAGGTTTATGTCCAAGTATCTCCAAGGTAAAATAGCAATTGGTTGGATTCACAGAGTTATAAAAGAAATTGGAAGCTTACTGGCATGAAAAAGCCAATAAGAAACACTTTGGGCGTTGAACGCCCAAAAGAAGCACCCACTGGGCGTTCAACGCCAGTAAGGGTAGCTTTCTGAGCGTTAAACGCCAGAAAGAAGCATCCTCTGGGCGTTAAACGCCAGAAAGATGCATCAACTGGGCGTTGAACGCCCAGGAGAAGCAACATGTGGGCGTTAAACGCCCAAACCATGCAGCAGTTGGGCGTTTAACGCCAGGATGGTGGGGAGGAGGTAAAATTCGTTTTTCTTCACAATTTTTCTAATTTTTTATGTTTCAATTCATGATTTCTTGCATAAACATGTTTCAAAATATCATCCTTCAATTCCAAAAATTTTTAATCCTAATTTCTAAAAACCTTAATTTCTAAAATCCATTTTTCAAAAATATCAAATGTATCTTAATTTATAAATACAAATCTTTTTCCAATTCAAATCTTTTTCAACTCATCATATCTTTTGGATTTCGAAATTGCCTCTCCCTCTATTCCTCTTCTATCTTTTATTCTGCTTGAGGACAAGCAAACCTCTAAGTTTGGTGTGATTTGCCATGATCACTGAGTTAAAACTCATTAAGATCATGGCACCTAAGAGAACAGGAAGAGCAAGGATGTGAACTTAAGGGAGCTGAAGCGTCAGAAATTAATTCTTGAAGGCACCCCACAGACTAGAGGAACATCCACTTTCCAAAATACAGGTTGTTAAGTTCTAATTCCAGCTTTAACTCTGTGATAGTATTATTATAGGATTTTACCTTAGGAGATATTTAGTTTGTCTATTTTAATTTTATTTCCAATTAAAGCTATAATTTATTTTTCTCATCATCATCAGGCATGAATAAAGTAGTAGAATTTTTTTTAGAATAAAGAAGTAATCTATATTTATGAGTTCTTAGTAATAAAGACTATAATTAATTATATGTGGTGGCAATACTTTTTGTTCTCTGAATGAATGCTTGAACAGTGCATAAATTGTACTTTGAATTTGATGAATATTGGCTCCTGAAAGGATGAGGAACACGAAAAATATCATTGATGATCTGAAAAATCATGAAATTGATTCTTGAAGCAAGAAAAAGCAGTTCAAAAAAAAAAAAAACACAATATTCACAAGCCATGGGCACTAGCCAAGAGTAAAAAGGATCCAAGGCTTTGAGCATCTATGGATAGGAGGGCCCAAGGAAATAAAATCCAGGCCTAAGCGGCTAAATCAAGCTGTCCCTAACCATGTGCTTGTGTCATGAAGGTCCAAGTGAAAAGCTTGAGACTGAGTGGTTAAAGTCTTGATCCAAAGCAAAAGAGTGTGCTTAAGAGCTCTGGACACCACTAATTGGGGACTCTAGCAAAGCTGAGTCACAATCTGAAAAGGTTCACCCAGTTATGTGTCTGTGGCATTTTTTGTATCCGGTGGTAATACTGGAAAACAAAGTGCTTAGGGCCACAGCCAAGACTCATAAAATAACTGTGTTCAAGAATCAACATACTACACTAGGAGAGTCAATGATACTATCTGAATTCTGAGTTCCTAAGGATGCCAATCATTATGAAATTTAAAAGATACAGGGAGATGCCAAAACTGTTCAGAAACAAAAAGCTACAAGCCCCGCTCATCTAATAAGAACCTGAGCTTCAATTAAAACTCTAAAATATATATTACTTCTTAATTTCTGTTAGAACCTATTTTATTCATTTAATTGCTTGAGGACAAGCAACAGTTTAAGTTTGGTGTTGTGATGAGCGGATATTTTGTACGCTTTTTGGGGGTAATTTCATGTAGATTTTAACATGTTTCAGTTAGTTTTTAGTAAAATAATATTAGTTTTTAGGCAAAAATCATATTTCTGGACTTTACTATGAGTTTGTGTGTTTTTCTGTGATTTCAGGTATTTTCTGGCTGAAATTGAGGGAGCTGAGCAAAAATCTGACTTAGGCTGAAAAAGGACTGCTGATGTTGTTGGATCCTGACCTCCCTACACTCGAAACGGATTTTCTGGAGCTACAGGAGTCCAATTGGCGCACTCTCAACGGCGTTGGAAAGTAGACATCCAGGGCTTTCCAGCAATATATAATAGTCCATACTTTGCGCAAGGATAGACGACGTAACTTGGCGTTGAACGCCAAGTACACGCTGCTGTCTGGAGTTAAACGCCAGAAAAACGTCATGATCCGGAGTTGAACGCCCAAAACACGTCAAAACCTGGAGTTTGACGCCAAGAAAGGCCTCCACACGTGGAAAGCATTAGTCTCAGCCCCAGCACACACCAAGTGGGCCCCAGAAGTGGATTTCTGCACCAATTATCTTAGTTTACTCATATTCTGTAAACCTAGGTTACTAGTTTACTATTTAAACAACTTTTAGAGAATTATTCTGGACCTCATGACATTTTTCAGATCTGAATTACATACTTTGTGACGGCATGAGTCTCTAAACTCCATTGTTGGGGGTGAGGAGCTCTGCAGCGTCTCGATGATTTAATACAATTCCTTTGTTTTCCATTCAAACACGCTTGTTCTTATCTAAGATGTTTATTCGCGCTTAACTGTGGAGAAGGTGATGATCCGTGACACTCATCACCTTCCTCAACCCATGAACGTGTGCCTGACAACCACCTCCGTTCTACATCAGATTGAATGAATATCTCTTAGATTTCCCAACAGAATCTTCGTGGTATAAGCCGGATTGATGGCGGCATTCATGAGAATCCGGAAAGTCTAAACCTTGTCTGTGGTATTCCGAGTAGGATTCCGGGATTGAATGACTGTGACGTGCTTCAAACTTTAACCTGCTGGGCGTTAGTGACAGACGCAAAAGAGGGATTCTATTCCAGTAGGAGCGGGAACCAACCGGTGATTAGCCGTACTATGACAGAGTGCGTGAGCATAGTTTTCACTGCGAGGATGGGAAGTAGCCATTGACAACGGTGACACCCTACATAGAGCTTGCCATGGATAGACCTTGCGTGTGAGAAGAGGATCTCAAGGAAAAGTAGAAATTCAAAGGACAAAGCATCTCCAAAACTCCAACATGTTTCTCATTACTGCACAACAAGTAACACTGTTATTCCCTTTTATTTTTATAATCAAATCTTGTAATTTCACTTTTTTTAAATCCTATTGGGCTCCTGACTAAGATTAATAAAATAAATATTGATTGCTTCAAACCAATAATCTCTGTGGATTCGACCCTTACTCACGTAAGGTATTACTTGGACGACCCAGTACACTTGCTGGTTAGTTGAACGGAATTGTGCCCACTCGTACCAAAAAATCCTAAGTTCCACAATTCTACAATAAATACATTAATGCTATATTGATGTGATCACAATTTCGTCCACCACCATGACATTAGCATTTAGCACCAGTCCGCGAAGCAACCTTGGCGCCAAATGCCATGACTTCAAATTCGACACGAGTTCCTGCACCCAGGGTGGTCCCCACGCCCTCAGCAAAGCAATCTCATGTATTTAATTTATATTTTAATTTATTTTTAATTAGAAAAATGTATTATTTAGATTTTTTAAAATTTAAATTAGGAAGTTATCTTAACCACTCTGATTAAAGATAAGATTAGTTTTAGAATTTGAATTAGTAGGAATTTTAGTATAAATAAGTGAGATCACTCATAGAGGTTGGCCTCTCCCACTCTCTCTTTTTCTAAAATTTACAGTTTTAATTTCTTAAGGATTCTCTAAAGAACATGAGTTTCTAAGTCTCTTCAGTTAAGGTTAGGAGCTCTGTTAATTTCATGGTTTAATACATTAGCTTTTCTACCTTTAATTTATGTAATTGATTTCTTCTTAAGAAAATATTTTCGTTCTTCATCTTAAAGGGTTTGAATATGTTGGGAAACAATTCTTCTCTGATTTGAATTCTTTTAACTTATTGAAAAAGTTGATTAATTGAATTAAGATTGAAAACCAATTCTCAAAATTCTTAAATTTTGAAACTGGATTGATAAGTGTTTCGTGGGTTACCCGTAACTGTAGGTCGATCTCGGACGAGATTTATGATGGTGGTCGGAACTGACGTGTCCGACTTGTTGGACTTGGTGGTGCTGCTGATCCTTTGTTACCAGAGGGTGGTGGTACCTACAAGAGACTCTGATACTTAAGTTAGCACGTGCTTTAGGCAGGTTTTTAGAGTAGAATCAGAGTATGAGTTATACATGGGTGCTCTAGTGTATTTATAATGGTGTTGAGTGACCCTTCTGGAGATAAGATAGTTATCTTATCTTATCTTTTGGACGAAGCTATCTTATCTTCAAGGGGAACCACCCTTATCTTTCTAGGCCTTGGCCGCCTTTAGATTTTGGGCTGTATCCCTTTGTTTGGGCATGTTTGGCCCTTTTAGTTGATTTGGCCGAACTCTTTATGAAGAGTTTGGGGAGCCTGACCCTGAAGAGGTCGGTCGTTTTGTTTGAAATCGGCGCGGGTTGGTGGTGTTTTTGGAAAAACGAAATTCCAAACACACAAACTCACCGGCAAGTGCACCGGGTCGCATCAAGTAATAAAACTCACGGGAGTGAGGTCAATCCCACAGGGATTGAAGGATTGAGCAAATTTAGCTTAGTGGTTGATTTAGTCAAGCAAACAAGAGTTGATTTGAGTGATTTGTAATTGACTGAAACTAAATTGCAGGAATTGTAAAGGGGAGTGGGTGAATTGCAGGAAATTAAAGGGAACAAAAGGAGAAAGAGCTGGATCTTAAATTGCAAGAAATGTAAATTGTAGAAACTTAAAGTGCAAGAAATCTAAATTTCTTGAATTGTAAATGGGTCAGGGATGTGGGATTGCAGAAATTAAACAAAGAACAATAAAATTAAACAAACGGAAGAGGAGAAAGTGGATTCAATTAAACTAGATCTCAAACAGAAATGTAAATAAACTTGGTGAAGCATTCAACAAGGAAATTAAAATTGAAAAACACAGATCTCAGGACTCAAGGGACTAGATAGCCAATTCTAGATCTCACTGCCTTCCTAGATCTAAATTCAGAATTCAATTGCAAAAGAAGTAAAGATCAAACAGTAGAAAACTAAATTCAATTTCCAATTTCTCAAGAGTGCAGTAAAAATCAAACAGAGAGACCTCAAGGTGAGATTGAAACAGAATTCCTTCAATTCTCCAACCCAAGGTTCAAACAAGTGTGCAAGAAATGAAAACAAAAACAACCCAGAAGAAGAGAATTCAATTCTCCTTCCCAGGAACTCTCAAATTCTAAAAGCAACAACCAAAATGTAAAGTGAGCTCTCTACTGTGAGTACTATGAAAAACTTAAATTCTAAAAGAAAAGCTCTCCGAAAAACTTAAATTCTAAGCTATTTATACACTCTCTTCAAATGATCTTCAAGCCTTGAATTGGGCCCTTGCTCTTGATGGAATTGGGTTGACAAAAGCCTCTGTTGATTGCTCTTGGTGTTGGGAAGAAACCACTTGTGAACCGGGCCATGAACCATTTAAGTTTGAGTCAAAGTTTGAGGCTAACTTTGGCTCAAACTTGGTCGCGCATTTTATTATGCAGCAAGGCCTTTCTTCTGCCATCCACGTTTTAGTCCAAGTTTGAGGTCCAACTTGGACTCAAACTTTGCTCTTCCTAGTTCCTCTTTGGCTTTTTGCTATCCTTCCTTTCTTCAACCTTCTTCAAAGCTTTTTCACCTATCATCAATCAATCAAAAGCATCAAAGCTATGCTCCAAATCATGAGATTGTTTCTCTTTCATAATATATGACAATTATAGCACAAAATCTCATGAAAATGCATCAATTTATCCATGGTTGATTGAATCAAAGGAAACATGAAATTCTACCCAATTGGCTTACTTATGGCTTAAGAAAGTGTATAAAATCTATTGAAAACAAAGAAAAAAGACTAGTGAAACTAGGCTAAGATGACCTGTCATCACAACACCAAACTTAAACCTTGCTTGTTGATGAGCGGATAATTTGTACGCTTTTTGGCATTGTTTTTAGTATGTTTTTAGTATGATTTAGTTAGTTTTTAGTATATTTTTATTAGTTTTTAATTAAAATTCACTTTTCTGGACTTTACTATGAGTTTGTGTGTTTTTCTGTGATTTCAGGTATTTTCTGGCTGAAATTGAGGGATCTGAGCAAAAATCTGATTCAGAGGCTAAAAGGACTGTAGATGCTGTTGGATTCTGACCTCCCTGCACTCGAAGTAGATTTTCTGGAGCTACAGAAGCCCAATTGGCGCGCTCTCAACGGCATTGGAAAGTAGACATCCTGGGCTTTCCAGCAATGTATAATAGTCCATACTTTGTCCGAGATTTGATGGCCCAAACCGGCGTGGCAAATCAGCCTCAGAATTTCCAGCGTTTAACGCTGGAACTGGCATAAAACTTGGAGTTAAACGCCCAAACTGGCATAAAAGCTGGCGTTTAACTCCAGAAAAGGTCTCTACACGAAAATGCTTCATTGCTCAGCCCAAGCACACACTAAGTGGACCCAGAAGTGGATTTTTACGTCATTTACTCATTTCTGTACACCCTAGGTTACTAGTTTACTATTAATAGGATCTTTTGACATTGTTTCTGTACCTCATGACACTTTACACGTTTCTTTGTGTACTTTCCACGGTATGAGTCTCTAAACCCCATGGTTGGGGGTGAGGAGCTCTGCTGTGTCTTGATGGATTAATGCAATTACTACTGTTTCTTATTCAATCATGCTTGCTTCCGTTCTAAGATATCACTTGTTCTTAACCCGGATGAATGTGATGATCCGTGACACTCATCATGTTCTCAACTATGAACGTGTGCCTGACAACCACCTCCGTTCTACCTTAGATTGAGTAGATATCTCTTGGATTCCTTAACCAGAATCTTCGTGGTATAAGCTAGAACTGATGGCGGCATTCAAGAGAATCCGGAAGGTCTAAACCTTGTCTGTGGTATTCTGAGTAGGATTCAATGATTGAATGACTGTGACGTGCTTCAAACTCCTAGCAGGCGGGGCGTTAGTGACAGACGCAAAAGAATCAATGGATTCTATTCCGGCCTGACCGAGAACCGACAGATGATTAGCCATGCTGTGACAGAGCATAGGAACGTTTTTACTGAGAGGATGGGAGGTAGCCACTGACAACGGTGAAACCCTACATACAGCTTGCCATGGAAGGAGCCTTGCGTGTTTGATGAAGAAGACAGTAGGAAAGCAGAGATTCAGAAGATGGAGCATCTCCAAAACCCCAACCTATTCTCCATTACTGCATAACAAGTACTTATTTCATGTTCTGTTGCTTTTCACAATCAATCCTGATAATTTCTGATATCCTGACTAAGATTTACAAGATAACCATAGCTTGCTTCAAGCCGACAATCTCCGTGGGATCGACCCTTGCTCACGCAAGGTATTACTTGGACGACCCAGTGCACTTGCTGGTTAGTTGTGCGGAGTTGCAAAAGTGTGATTGCAATTTCGTGCACCAAGTTTTTGGCGCCGTTGCCGGGGATTGTTCGAGTTTGGACAACTGACGGCTTATCTTGTTGCTTAGATTAGGACTGTTTTATTTTTGTTGGTTTAGAGTCTTTTAGTTGAGTCTAGTTTCATATTTTAAGTTTGGTGTCAATTGCATGCTTTTGCTTTTCTTTTAATTTTCGATTTTGCATGTCCTTAGTCCCTTTTTGATCCGTAAAAAAATTTCTAAGTTTGGTGTCCTCTCTGTGTTTTTCCCTTAAAAATTTTCGAAAATTAGTGTTTGATTTGCAAAAAAAATTTTAAGTTTGGTGTCATTTTGTTGTTTTTCTCTTTCCTCTTTTCAAAATCAAATCTTTTTCATAAAAATTTTTCAATCATATCTTTCTAATTGCTAATCTCAAAATCTTTTTAATTAACTAATTGATTCAGTTTTCAATTTGCTTTGATCTTATTTTCTTTTAATTTTCGAATTTTTTTATTTTATTTTCCTTTTGTTTTTTATTTTATTTTTCGGTTAATTCAAAAAAAAAAAACAAACAAAAAAAAATTATCTGTTTGCAATCATTATCATTTCCCTTTTGTCCATTATGGACCTAAGTGGGATTGATCAGTCCAAAAGGACTCTGGGGTCATATGCTAACCCCATTACAGCTGCATATGGGAGTAGCATCTGTACACCTCCCATCAAAGCAAGCAGCTTTGAGCTAAATCCTCAACTCATTATCATAGTGCAGCAAAATTGCCAGTATTCCGGTCTTCCACAGGAAGAACCTACTGAGTTTCTGGCACAGTTCTTACAAATTGCTGACACAGTACATGATAAAGAGGTGGATCAGGATGTCTACAGACTATTACTGTTTCCATTTGCTGTAAAAGATCAGGCTAAAAGGTGGTTGAATAACCAACCTACAGCAAGCATAAAGACATGGAAACAGTTATCAGACAAATTCCTGAATCATTTTTACCCTCCAAAGAGGATGACACAGCTAAGGCTGGACATCCAAGGCTTTAAACAAGAGGATAATGAATCCCTTTATAACGCCTGGGAGAGGTATAGAGGTATGCTAAGAAAATGCCCCTCTGAAATGTTTTCAGAATGGGTACAGTTAGACATCTTCTACTATGGGCTTACAGAAAAAGCTCAGATGTCTTTAGACCACTCAGCTGGTGGATCTATACACATGAGAAAGACAATTGAAGAAGCTCAAGAGCTTATAGACACTGTTGCTAGAAACCAATATTTGTATTCTAGCAATGAGTTCTCTCCAGATGAGGAAGTCATGACAGTAGTCACTGACACTAATCCTCAGGAACAGATGATTGAGCTTAATCAACAATTGCTCCTGATGACAGAACAGTTAGCAGAATTTAAAGAGATGCTCTATGAAACTAAAGTTGCTAACAAGAACATAGAACTGCAATTGAATCAAGCAAAACAGCAAATATCTAAACAAATAACAGAGGAGTGTCAAGCAGTTCAACTGAGGAGTGGGAAGACACTGAATACCACTGCTCAAAAGAGCAAAAAGCCAAACAGGGAACAATTGACAGAGGATAACCAAACCACTATTCAAAATCCCTCTGAGGACAGTAAGAGCCCAGAGAGGAATGTTATTGGCGTTCAAACGCCAGAAAGGGAAGGAAAGCTGGCGTTAAACGCCCATTCCTTGCCCAGTTCTGGCGTTCAAATGCCAGAAAAGGGAGAGAAGTTGGCGTTTAACGCCCAATCTTCACCCATTCCTGGCGTTCAGACGCCAAGGGAAGATCAGACACCTGAGAGTGCTGACAGTAATCCCTCTAACAAGGCTTTTTCAACCACTTCTGTAAGGAATAAACCTGTAGCATCTAAGGTTGAAGACTATAAAGCCAAGATGCCTTATCCTCAAAAACTCCGCCAAGCGGAACAGGATAAGCAATTTGCCCGCTTTGCAGACTATCTAAGGACTCTTGAAATAAAGATTCCGTTTGCAGAGGCACTTGAGCAAATACCTTCTTATGCTAAGTTCATGAAAGAGATCTTAAGTCATAAGAAGGATTGGAGAGAAACTGAAAAAGTGTTTCTCACTGAAGAATGCAGTGCAGTCATTTTGAAAAGCTTACCAGAAAAGCTTCAAGATCCTGGAAGCTTTATGATACCATGCACATTAGAAGGCGCCTGCACCAAGACAGCCCTGTGTGATCTTGGAGCAAGCATCAATCTAATACCTGCATCCACTATCAGAAGGCTTGGGTTGGCTGGAGAAGTCAAACCAACCAGGATATGCCTCCAACTTGCTGATGGCTCTATTAAACATCCATCAGGCATAATAGAGGATATGATTGTCAAGGTTGGGCCATTTGCCTTTCCAACTGACTTTGTGGTGCTGGAAATGGAGGAGCACAAGAGTGCAACTCTCATTCTAGGAAGACCATTCCTAGCAACTGGACGGACTCTCATTGATGTACAAAAAGGGGAAGTGACCCTAAGAGTCAATGAGGATGAGTTCAAGTTGAATGCTATAAAAGCTATGCAGCATCCAGACACACCAAATGACTGCATGGGCGCTGACATTATTGACTCTTTGGTGGAAGAGATCAATATGACTGAAAGTCTTGAATCAGAGCTAGATGACATCTTTAAAGATGTTCAGCCTGATCTGGAGGAACTAAAGGAAATAAAAGAAATTCTGAAAATTCCTCAAGAAGAAGATAAACCTCCTAAACCAGAGCTCAAGCCACTACCACCATCCCTGAAATATGCATTTCTGGGAGAAGGTGACACTTTTTCAGTGATCATAAGCTCTGCTCTAAATCCACAGGAAGAGGAAGCACTAATTCAAGTGCTAAGGACACACAAGACAGCTCTTGGGTGGTCCATAAGTGATCTTAAGGGCATTAGCCCAGCAAGATGCATGCACAAGATCCTATTGGAGGATGATGCTAAGCCAGTGGTTCAACCACAAAGGCGGCTAAATCCAGCCATGAGGGAGGTGGTGCAGAAAGAGGTCACTAAGTTACTAGAGGCTGGGATTATTTATCCTATTTCTGACAGCCCCTGGGTGAGCCCTGTCCACGTTGTCCCTAAGAAGGGAGGCACAACAGTGGTTCATAATGAAAAGAATGAACTGGTTCCTACAAGAACAGTTACAGGGTGGCGCATGTGTATTGACTACAGAAGGCTCAATACAGTCATCAGAAAGGATCATTTTCCTTTACCATTCATAGACCAGATGCTAGAGAGACTAGCAGGTCATGAATACTACTGCTTTTTGGACGGCTACTCAGGTTACAACCAAATTGCAGTAGATCCTCAGGACCAAGAGAAAACAGCATTTACATGTCCTTCTGGAGTATTTGCCTACAGAAGGATGCCTTTTGGTCTATGCAATGCACCTGCAACCTTTCAGAGGTGCATGCTCTCTATCTTCTCAGATATGGTAGAGAAATTTCTGAAAGTCTTCATGGATGACTTTTCAGTATTTGGAGACTCATTCAGCTCCTGCCTTAACCATCTAGCACTTGTTCTGAAAAGATGCCAAGAGACCAACCTAGTTTTAAACTGGGAAAAATGTCACTTTATGGTGACTGAAGGAATTGTCCTTGGGCACAAAATTTCAAACAAAGGAATAGAGGTGGATCAAGCTAAGGTTGAAGTAATTGAGAAACTACCACCACCTACCAATGTTAAGGCAATCAGAAGCTTTCTGGGGCATGCAGGATTCTACAGAAGGTTTATAAAGGATTTTTCAAAAATTGCCAAACCTCTGAGTAATCTGCTAGCTACTGACACGCCATTTATCTTTGATAAGGAGTGTCTGCAGGCGTTTGAGACCCTGAAAGCTAAGCTGGTCACAGCACCAGTCATCTCTGCACCAGACTGGACATTACCATTTGAACTAATGTGTGATGCCAGTGACCATGCCATTGGTGCAGTATTGGGACAAAGGCATGGTAAGCTTCTGCACGTCATTTATTATGGCAGCCGTATCCTAAATGATGCACAGAAGAACTACACAACCACAGAAAAGGAGTTACTTGCAGTGGTTTATGCCATTGACAAGTTCAGATCTTATTTAGTAGGATCGAAAGTGATTGTGTACACTGACCATGCTGCTCTTAAATATCTACTCACAAAGCAAGATTCAAAGCCCAGGCTCATAAGATGGGTGTTGCTTCTGCAAGAGTTTGATATTGAAATAAGAGACAGAAAAGGGACAGAGAATCAAGTAGCTGATCACCTGTCCCGGATAGAACCAGTAGCAGGAGCGTCCCTCCCTCCTATTGAGATCTCTGAAACCTTTCCGGATGAGCAATTGTTTGCTATTCAGGAAGTTCCATGGCTTGCAGACAGTGCAAACTATAAGATTCAAGGTTCTCCTTCTGTAACCATGGAGAGGAAGCATGAAGAGCTTCTCTCAAAACAGAGTCAAACAGAGCCCCCACAGTCAAACTCTAAGTTTGGTGTTGGGAGGTCACAACCAAACTCTAAGTTTGGTGTTGGGAGGTTCCAACATTGCTATGAGCCTCCGTGAGGCTCCATGAGGGCCCACTGTCAAGCTACTGACATTAAAGAAACGCTTGTTGGGAGGCAACCCAATGTTATATTTTATCTAATTTCCTTGTTATTTTATGTTTTCTATAGGTTGATGATCATGAGAAGTCACAAAATCAATTGAAAAAGCAAAAACAGAAAGAAAAACAGGAAGAAAAACAGCACACCCTGGAGGAAGAAACCACTGGCGTTTAAACGCCAGTGAGGCTAGCAGATGGGCGTTTAACGCCTAGTCTGGCACCATTCTGGGCGTTTAACGCCAGAAAGGGGCACCAGACTGGCGTTAAACGCCAGGAAAGGGCAAGAACCTGGTGTTAAACGCCAGAAATGGGCACCAGCCCGGCGTTTAACGCCAGAATTGGCCCAAAACGTGATTTTGCATGCCATTTGGTGCAGGGATGACTTTTCCTTGACACCTCAGGATCTGTGGACCCCACAGGATCCCCACCTACCCCACCACTCTCTCTCTTCTTTCTTTTTTTGCTCGAGGACGAGCAAACCTTCTAAGTTTGGTGTGGTAAAAGCGTTGCTTTTTGTTTCTCCATAACCATTTCTGGCACCTAAGGCCGGAGAAACCTCTAGAAGGAGGAAGGGGAAGGCAAAAGCTTCCACCTCCGAGCCATGGGAGATGGAGAGATTCATCTCAAGGGATGCACTTTCCTCCACAAAACTATTGGGAGCAAATCAACACCTCCCTAGGAGAATTGAGTTCCAACATGGGACAACTAAGGGTGGAGCACCAAGAACATTCCATCCTCCTCCATGTAATTAGAGAAGATCAAAGAATCATGAGAGAGGAGCAACAAAGACAAGGAAGAGACATTGAGGAGCTCAAGCACTCCATAAGACCTTCAAGAGGAAGAACAAGCCGCCATCACTAAGGTGGACCCGTTCTTTAATCTCCTTGTTCTCTATTTTCCTGTTTTTTTCGAAAATTTATGCTTATGTTTGTCCATGTTTGTGTCGTAGGATCATTAGTGTCTTAGTGTCTATGCCTTAAAGTTATGAATGTCCTATGAATCCATCACCTTTCTTAAATGAAAACTGTTTTTATCACAAAAGAACAAGAAGTACAGGATTTCGAATTCATCTGTAAAACTAGCTTAATTAGTTTGATGTGGTGACAATACTTTTTGTTTTCTGAATGCATGCTTGAACAGTGCATATGTCTTTTGAATTTGTTGTTCATGAATGTTAAAATTGTTGGCTCTTGAAAGAATGATGAAAAAGGAGACATGTTACTGAGGATCTGAAAAATCATAAAAATGATTCTTGAAGCAAGAAAAAGCAGTGAATACAAAAAAAAAAAAAAAAGAGAAAAGAGGAAAATAAACGAAAAAAAAAGGAGAAGGGAGAAAAAGAAAAAGAAAGAAAAAGAAAGGAATAAAGTTGTGATCCAAGGCAAAAAGAGTGTGCTTAAGAACCCTGGACACCTCTAATTGGGGACTTTAGCAAAGCTGAGTCACAATCTGAAAAGGTTCACCCAATTATGTGTCTGTGGCATGCATGTATCCGGTGGTAATACTGGAAGACAGAGTGCTTTGGGCCACGGCCAAGACTCAATAAGTAGTTGTGTTCAAGAATCATTATACTTAACTAGGAGAATCAATAACACTATCTGGATTCTGAGTTCCTAAAGAAGCCAATCATTCTGAATTTCAAAGGATAAAGTGAGATGCCAAAACTGTTCGGAGGCAAAAAGCTACTAGTCCCGCTCATCTAATTTGGAGCTAAGTTTCATTGATAATTTGGAGTCTATAGTATATTTTCTTCTTTTTATCTTATTTGATTTTCAGTTGCTTGGGGACAAGCAACAATTTAAGTTTGGTGTTGTGATGAGCGGATAATTTGTACGCTTTTTGGCATTGTTTTTAGTATGTTTTTAGTATGATTTAGTTAGTTTTTAGTATATTTTTATTAGTTTTTAATTAAAATTCACTTTTCTGGACTTTACTATGAGTTTGTGTGTTTTTCTGTGATTTCAGGTATTTTCTGGCTGAAATTGAGGGATCTGAGCAAAAATCTGATTCAGAGGCTAAAAGGACTGCAGATGCTGTTGGATTCTGACCTTCCTGCACTCGAAGTAGATTTTCTGGAGCTACAGAAGCCCAATTGGCGCGCTCTCAACGGCATTGGAAAGTAGACATCCTGGGCTTTCCAGCAATGTATAATAGTCCATACTTTGTCCGAGATTTGATGGCCCAAACCGGCGTGGCAAATCAGCCTCAGAATTTCCAGCGTTTAACGCTGGAACTGGCATAAAACTTGGAGTTAAACGCCCAAACTGGCATAAAAGCTGGCGTTTAACTCCAGAAAAGGTCTCTACACGAAAATGCTTCATTGCTCAGCCCAAGCACACACTAAGTGGACCCAGAAGTGGATTTTTACGTCATTTACTCATTTCTGTACACCCTAGGTTACTAGTTTACTATTAATAGGATCTTTTGACATTGTTTCTGTACCTCATGACACTTTACACGTTTCTTTGTGTACTTTCCACGGTATGAGTCTCTAAACCCCATAGTTGGGGGTGAGGAGCTCTGCTGTGTCTTGATGGATTAATGCAATTACTACTGTTTCTTATTCAATCATGCTTGCTTCCGTTCTAAGATATCACTTGTTCTTAACCCGGATGAATGTGATGATCCGTGACACTCATCATGTTCTCAACTATGAACGTGTGCCTGACAACCACCTCCGTTCTACCTTAGATTGAGTAGATATCTCTTGGATTCCTTAACCAGAATCTTCGTGGTATAAGCTAGAACTGATGGCGGCATTCAAGAGAATCCGGAAGGTCTAAACCTTGTTTGTGGTATTCTGAGTAGGATTCAATGATTGAATGACTGTGACGTGCTTCAAACTCCTAGCAGGCGGGGCGTTAGTGACAGACGCAAAAGAATCAATGGATTCTATTCCGGCCTGACCGAGAACCGACAGATGATTAGCCATGCTGTGACAGAGCATAGGAACGTTTTCACTGAGAGGATGGGAGGTACCACTGACAACGGTGAAACCCTACATACAGCTTGCCATGGAAGGAGCCTTGCGTGTTTGATGAAGAAGACAGTAGGAAAGCAGAGATTCAGAAGATGGAGCATCTCCAAAACCCCAACCTATTCTCCATTACTGCATAACAAGTACTTATTTCATGTTCTGTTGCTTTTCACAATCAATCCTGATAATTTCTGATATCCTGACTAAGATTTACAAGATAACCATAGCT
This sequence comes from Arachis stenosperma, assembly GCF_014773155.1. Taxonomy (NCBI): domain Eukaryota; kingdom Viridiplantae; phylum Streptophyta; class Magnoliopsida; order Fabales; family Fabaceae; genus Arachis; species Arachis stenosperma. Next base: position 103,109,987 of record NC_080386.1, on the reverse strand, counting down.
TGCTTTAAGCCGACAATCTCCGTGGGATCGACCCTTGCTCACGCAAGGTATTACTTGGACGACCCAGTGCACTTGCTGGTTAGTTGTGCGGAGTTGCAAAAGTGTGATTGCAATTTCGTGCACCACTTGTCCCCAAGTAAGTATTGAATTTATTGAGAAGAAAGAATGAAATGGAAGAGGATGTTTATGCTAGCAGAGTATTATTGGTAGCTCATGTGGTTTTATGCAGATGTGTAACTACTCACTTCTTATTGACATTTAGGCCTAGAAAGTCTCCTCCAAGCATCAAGCAACACACTGCTATGACCTCTCATTATTCCTTTGTCCTTGGTTACTATTTTTTTCTATAAGCTTTAGTTCAGTGTCATGTGTAACAAGCTCTTTTCTTTATTTATGCTTGACACATTATTCACTATAGACACTTGGCTCACATTCCTTCTTAGAACATTGATGCCCAGCACCTCTTTGGGTTACTAAATATCTTGTAGCTAGGTTGCTCTTGATAGTGGACTTTCAGTTGATAATCCCGGGTTAGTTAACCCAAGTTACCAAGTGTTGATGCACTCCAAAGAACTTAATAATCCAAGCAGATCCTAATACAAAGACACCACAGGCATATATTCTAAGGTTCAAGCTATTGGTGTCTAGCTTTATTTTTTTTCTTTTGTTCTGCTGTCATACTTAGCTTTTCTTTTCTCTTTTTATTTTTTTTCTTTTTAACCAAGGACTTTTATTTGATTGAGATTCATAGACAGTGAGCTAGTTTACACTTAGAAAGAAGACAATCTATTCCTTTTATTCACTATAAGTGAGCCACCACACAATCAAGCATACATACCACCACTTACTATTATTTTACTTCTAACTAACAATGAATCATCTTACTTCATGTTTCAAACATTTCTTTTATTGAATTGAAAAGACTTAGGGGACAAAACATGCATTCAGTTAAGTGAAAGTAAATACACACAAGCACATACTTAGGCTAGCCTACTTATTGCAAAGTGAAGCAGATAAGATACAAGGACTTCTAACAGTTACTGTTAAGACGGGCACATTCAAACTTCCAATATAGAGTAATTCAATGGAATTAAGTGACAATACAACCTCTTGGTGGCTTCTTCTCTTTACTCTCGGCTAATGATGTGCAGCCCTCCCAAGAGGGTGACTGAATTCCTGCAGAGTAAATGGAAGTTACTTGTTTCTCAAGCCCTTAGGTGACTGGTTAGTGTGCAGGACTTTCTTGTAGGCTTTTGAACTTACTTTGGTGTATGAACACCAAACTTAGTCCCTTGCCATGCTTTTTATGCATCAAATTAACCATATGCAAAATTCTCCTATCTTTGCCAAAGGCAGTAAAACTAAAAACTAGAAAGCAATTAAATGGTTGAATGATTTGTCTAATTGCTTGGAGCTAGCATTAGGCAGAAAGTGAGAACGTGTTTTTAGATCAAATTTTTGGTGGAACACCATTCTTAGAATGCTTCATTCTCTCTTAATTTGTTTTGGTGTGGAACACCAAACTTAGCTCTTTGTGATACATACCAATTATTCAACCTTTTTATTGAAAAAAGCTATGAAAAGAAAACTACCTCATGTTGGGTTGCCTCCCAACAAGCGCTCTTTTAATGTCACTAGCTTGACATCCTTCATTCTTTGATCATGGAGGTTGAAAATCATAGTGCCTCAGCTTTTCTCCTCTTACTGTGAACTTCCTTCCATTTTCCTCTTTGATGATCTCTAGGTGTTCAAGTGAAAGGACTCGGTTCACAGTGTAATATTCAGATAATTGTGGAGACACCTTCATTGGTTGGGTGTTTAACACCATTTTATCCCCTGGTGAAAAGCCTTCAATAGGGATTTTCTTGTTTTTTCACCCTCTTGGTCTCTTCTTCTTTTCTTTCTCAAGAGATATTCCCTGCCTTGGTGGTTCTTTGTCTGGGATATTGAATGTCTCATTTGGGGGTTTTGGATCTAGTTCCTCCTTGATTTCTTTGGTTTTTTGCACCATCTCTACTGCTTTCAAGCATGGATTTAGAAATCTTAGAGTTAACTCATTGACTGCCTCCTTCAAACTTTGATCTCTGGCCTTATCCTTCATAAAATCTTCTTCTTGAATGGGCTCATGCAAGGTTTTAAAAACATGGAATGCTAGATGCTCATCATGCACTCTCAGCAACAATTCCCCTTTTTCAACATCTATCAATGCTCTGCCCGTAGCTAGGAAAGGCCTCCCCAGGATGATAAGAGTGTTAGGGTCCTCTTCTATATCTGAAATAACAAAGTCAGCAGGGAGAAAGAATTTTCCCACTTTTACCAATACATTCTCCACAACTCCCAGTGCTTGCTTAGTGGATTTATCAGCCATTTGGAGAACTATTCGTGTGGACTTCAGCTCAGAAATTTTAAGTTTCCTCATTAGAGACAAAGGCATCAAGTTTATGCTTGCACCGAGGTCACAGAATGACTTCTCAATTGTTATGTTTCCTATGGTGCAAGGTATGTAAAAACTCCCAGGATCATCTTTCTTCTCTGGCAACTCTCTTTGGAGGATAGCACTACATTCCTTTGTCATCTCAACAATCTGTCCTTCCTTCAGGGATCTTTTATTTGTCAGCACTTCCTTCATGAATTTGGCATATAGTGGCATCTGTTCAAGTGCTTCCAAGAAAGGATTATTGATGCTGAGTGTCTTGAATATGTCCAGGAATTTTGAGTATTGCTTATCCTCATTTTCTTTTTAAACCTCTGAGGGTATGGAAGTTTGGGGACACAAGGATTCACTCCTTCCCTCTTCTCTTGTAGTTGTGATTCAAGGATGTTCTTGTATCCTTTTGAAATTTGTGCATTTTTGGTTTCTTGATCCTCTTTACTTTTCTCCTCTGTCTCTTCTTGTGGAACTTCTCTGTTGTGTTTGTCCTGATTGATGGCTTCCTTCTTCATAGTCTTCTCACTTTCCACTGTGATTGCTTTTCACTCCTCCAATTTTGTGGCTTTTCCTTTGTCCCTTGGATGTTCTTCAGTGACATTGGGGAAGGCATTTGCTCTGTTCTCATCCATTTCTGAAATTTGCTTAGCCATTTGCCCTATGTGTCTCTTAAGGTTTCTGATTGAGGCCTCTTGGTTTTTGAATGCTAGGGCCTGATCTTTCCTTACAGCTTTCTGATCTTGTCTTGCCATCTCTTGATTTTTCATGAGTTTCTCCATCATTTTCTCTAGACTTGAGATTCTTTGAGAGTCTAGATTTGGTTGTGGTTATGTGAAATGAGATGGTTGTTGTTGAAAGTTGTTTGAATTAATTGTGGGGGTACTTTGTGGGTGGGATGTAGATGTGGAAAAGTTATTCTGGTAGTTTTGTGAGTTGTTATGGGGTTGGTGGTATGTGTTTTGTGGGTTTTTAAACTGGTTAATATTATTGGATGAATGGCTTTGGTTGTTTGTATTGCTAATGCTGCTATAGTTGAAGTCCCTTTGTCCTTGATTTTGGTGTTCACCCTACCTCGAGTTAGAATGAGTCTTCCAGGATGGATTGTGTACATCACCATGGAAGTTGTGCTGGAGTGAACTTGAGGTGTTATTCACGTATTGCATCTGCTCAGGGCCTTGTTGCTCATAATTGAATGTCTCAGTACCTTCGTTAGATTGATTCCATCCATGTGAGACTTGAGATTGGCCTTGTGTGTTTACTACAACAAGTTGCTCAATTCTCTTGGCCATCAATTCCATTTGTTGCTGAAGTTGTTGATGCATCTGTTTGTTTTGTGCCAAAAGAGTGTCAACACCTTCAAGCTCCAAGACATCTTTCTTGGGAGTTGGTTGGCGTTGCCTTTGATGACCATAGAAGTATTGATTATTTGCCACCATGTCTATGAGGTTTTGGGCTTCCTCTGTTGTCTTCATTAATTGCAAAGAACCTCCTGCTGAATGGTCTAGTGCTTCCTGAGCTTTCAGAGTCAATCCTTCATAGAAGTTTTGAAGTTTATCCCATTCTTTGAACATTTATGGTGGACACTTCCTGAGTAAAGCTTTGTATCTTTCCCATGCATCATACAATGACTCTCCATCCATCTGAGTGAATATTTGGACCTCTGTTTTGAGTCTGATAATCCTTTGGGGAGGATAGCACTTGGCTAGGAATTTGCTCACTAAGTCTTCCCAATTATTGATGCTTTCTTTGGAAAATGTCTCTAGCCATTGAGTGGCCTTATCCTTCAGAGAGAATGGAAACAGCAGTAGCTTGTAGATGTCTGGATGCACACCACTTGTTTTGACAGTTTCACAAATCCTGAGGAAGATGGATAAATGTTGGTTTGGATCTTCAAGTAGACTTCCTCCATAGGAGCAATTGTTCTGCACCAGAGTGATAAGTTGAGGCTTCAACTCAAAATTATTTGCATGAACGTTGGGAGTGAGTATGCTACTCCCGCAGTTTCTTACATTGGGGATAGTGTAAGAGGCCAACACCCTTCTTGCAGGCTGGGTATTGTTGCTTACTCCCTCTTCACGCACCTCAGCCTCCATGACTTGCAAGAATCACAAACAAACCAAATGTCATGGACATTCTAATGCTAGAATGTGGTTAGAGGGTTAGGTGACACAATGTGTCAAACAGTTAATGTGCTTAGTTAAAAAGAAAAAAAAATGCTTAATCTAGACCACCACCTCACTTAATCATTGTCAATCAAATTCAATCCCCGGCAACGGCGCCAAAAACTTGGTGGTGTTTTTGAAAAAATGAAATTCCAAACACACAAACTCACCGGCAAGTGCACCGGGTCGCATCAAGTAATAAAACTCACGGGAGTGAGGTCGATCCCACAGGGATTGAAGGATTGAACAACTTTAGCTTAGTGGTTGATTTAGTCAAGCAAACAAGAGTTGATTTGAGTGATTTGTAATTGACTGAAACTAAATTGCAGGAATTGTAAAGTGGAGTGGTGAATTGCAGGAAATTAAAGGGAACAAAAGGAGAAAGAGCTGAATCTTAAATTGCAAGAAATGTAAATTGCAGAAACTTAAAGTGCAAGAAATCTAAATTGCTTGAATTGTAAATGGGTCAGGGATGTGGGATTGCAGAAATTAAACAAAGAACAGTAAAATTAAACAAACGGAAGAGGAGAAGGTGGATTCAATTAAACTAGATCTCAAACAGAAATGTAAATAAGCTTGGTGAAGTATTCAACAAGGAAATTAAAATTGAAAAACACAGATCTCAGGACTCAAGGGACTAGATAGCCAACTCTAGATCTCACTGCCTTCCTAGATCCAATTTCAGAATTCAATTGCAAAAGAAGTAAAGATCAAACAGTAGAAAACTAAATTCAATTTCCAATTTCTCAAGAGTGCAGTAAAAATCAAACAGAGAGACCTCAGGGTGAGATTGAAATAGAATTCCTTCAATTCTCCAACCCAAGGTTCAAACAAGTGTGCAAGAAATGAAAACAAAAATAACCCAGAAGAAGAGAATTCAATTCTCCTTCCCAGGAACTCTCAAATTCTAAAAGCAACAACCAAAATGTAAAGTGAGCTCTCTACTGTGAGTACTATGAAAATTCTAAAAGAAAAGCTTTAAAAGGAAAAGCCCCAAAAATTCTAAAAGAAAATCTCTTCAGAAAACTTAAATTCTAAGCTATTTATACACTCTCTTCAAATGATCTTCAAGCCTTGAATTGGGCCCTTGCTCTTGATGGAATTGGGTTGACAAAAGCCTCTGTTGATTGCTCTTGGTGTTGGGAAGAAACCACTTGTGAACCGGGCCATGACCCATTTAAGTTTGAGTCAAAATTTGAGGCCAACTTTGGCTCAAACTTGGTCGCACGTTTTATTATGCAGCAAGGCCTTTCTTCTGCCATCCACGTTTTAGTCCAAGTTTGAGGTCCAACTTGGACTCAAACTTGGCTCTTCCTAGTTCCTCTTTGGCTTTTTGCTATCCTCCCTTTCTTCAACCTTCTTCAAAACTTTTTCACCTATCATCAATCAATCAAAAGCATCAAAGCTATGCTCCAAATCATGAGATTGTTTCTCTTTCATAATATATGAAAATTATAGCACAAAATCTCATGAAAATGCATCAATTTATCCATGGTTGATTGAATCAAAGAAAACATAAAATTCTACCCAATTGGCTTACTTATGGCTTAAGAAAGTGCATAAAATCTATTGAAAACAAAGAAAAAAAAATAGTGAAACTAGGCTAAGATGATCTGTCATCACGGGTCGCATAGCTCAACCCAGGGTATGAACAATAAGTGACAAAAAATCAACTAGGGGAGATTCTTATGTATTGTGTGGTTTTATAAATCAGTGAATGTTCTTCAACTCATTTCTTAAATAATTGACTAAGGGATTAGCGATTAATTAGGTTGAAGAGAAATTAAATCACCAAAGGATTGGGGTTTAATTTGCCATAAAAGTATCTTTGCATGATTAAGGTAAAAAGTGAATAATATTAATCCGGAAGTTTTAACATCTCCAAAGCCTTAACACTTTCATTCATATTATTTCTCACGTTCACTGTTTTCTTTCGTTTGCTTGCTGTTTATGTTTCAAAGTTTTCAAAACCCAAATTTTGATTGTCTGACTAGAATAATCAATTGACTATTGCTTGCTTAATCCATTAATCCTCGTGAGATCGATACTCACTCACCTGAGTTTATTATTTGATATGACCCGGTGCACTTGCTGGTGTTTTGTAGTTTGTAAAACCCACGATCAAATTTTTGGCGCCGTTGTTGGGGATTAATTGAGATTGACAACTACCAGTTGTTTGATTATTTATGTTAGATTTTTTTGTTTATTTAGATTTTTTATTTTATAATTTTTTTATTTTTCTTTACGTCCCCCTTTTTTATTCAATTTTTATTTTATTTTCATTAATTTCAATTTTATTGTTTTTTAAAAACTTTCGTTTCTTTATTTATTTTTTTAATTTTTGTTTATTTTATTTTATTTTATTTTCTTTTAATTTTGTTTTCATTATTATTTTTATTTGTATTTTATTTTAATTTTTTTCTTCTCGTTTCTTTTTTTTTCATTGTTTTATTTAAAAAAAAGTTTCTCATTTTTTTTAAATTTAGTCTTTTTCGGTTAAGTTAAAAATTTAAAAGTTAAATTTTTAAAATAAAATTTGAATTTAAGTTGGTATTTTTTTTTTGAAAAAAATATATTTTTTTAAAATTTAAAATTTAAAATTGAATTTTTTTTAGATATAATTAGAATTTAAGTTTGGTGTCTTTTTTAATTTTAATTTATAAGTTAGTTTGTTGGTCATTTAAAGTGCATTTATTTGTTTTAAATTTTAAATTTATAAGTAAGTTAGTTAGTTATTTAAAGTGCATAATTAATTTAAGAAATTAAGTTTGGTGTTTCAATTTTTAAATTTTGAATTTTCAAATCTCTTTTCTGATTTTTTTAAAGTTTAGGATTTAGATTTAATTTTTTTCATTCTTTATTTATTTTTTCTATTTTATTTCTTTTGAAAAAAAATTATTTACTGTTCATTTTATTTTCCCTGAATATTCTCTTCACACAGTGAAGGGAGTTCTAATTTAATTTCCTTGTTGTTTTGTCTATGCAGAATAATAGGGACAGAGAACCACTTCAATACGATTTTGGGATTAAAAGAACTATTCGACAACAAAGAAGACAAACTAGAAATCAAAGGGTTGAAGAAGTAGTTGAAGAAGAGTTTGATCAGAACATGGCAGACAATCCTCACAATGCCAATGTCCCTCCACCAAGGAGAACTCTTGGTTTTTTCACTACTCCTAATCCAGAAAGTTGTGGAAGCAACATTGTAACACCTAATTTCAATGCCCACAATTTTGAACTAAAACCGCAGCTTGTTATATTGGTTCAACAAAATTGTTAGTTCAGTGGGAGCCCGCAGGAAGATCCGAATCTGTTTATCTCTAATTTCCTGCAAATTTGTGACACAGTCAAGACAAATGGCGTCCCAGCTGATATTAACCAACTATTGTTCTTTCCTTTTGTTATGAGAGATCGGGCTAAGTAGTGGTTAGATAATCAGTGCAAAGAGAGCATAGCTACATAGGAGGATTTGGTCACTAAGTTTCTAAAAAAGTTCTTCCCACCTTAGAGGTTGGCTAAGCTCAGAACAGACGTTCAGACAGCATGAAAGACAGTCCCTCTATGAAGCTTGGGAGAGGTACAAGGAGATACTTAGAAAGTGCCCTCCAGATATGTTTGCAGACTGGGTCCAGCTTTAGATATTTTATGATGGAATCACCTCCACCTCACGAGTTTCACTGGATAACTCGGCTGGAGGATCTTTGCATATGAAGAAAACTACTGATGAAGCACTAGAATTAATTGAGATGGTAATCAACAGTCAATACGTCTACTCTTTTGAAAGATCATCAAGGAAAGGAATAATAGAGTCAGACGCTTTGCATATCCTTTGGCACAGAATAAAGTCCTCTCTCAATAAATAAATACAATTACTCAATACCTAGGAGGAATGCAAGTCTCGGAAGTAAGCTCCCAAGAGAATCCCTATGGTACAAGTAATGGATTGTCTCAAGGTGAAGGTATGGATTATGGATATGTGTTTATAGAGCAAGTCAATTACCTAGATAAGCTTCACAATAATCCATTCTCTAAAACCTATAACCTCGGATGAAGAAACCATCCAAATTTTGGCTGAAAAAATCAAAACTAGAGGCCTAACCAACTCAGCAACACCCACGAGCCAACTCAATTCAATAATCCCAGCAGAACACTTTTAATAACTATCACCACAACCCAAATAATCCTCATGTGAACCACTTTCACTAACCACCACCTCCCTAATAACCAACACAACAAGACTCTTGGAGACTTTCTAACCTTGAATTAGCCTTAGAAAAATTCATGGAAAGAATAAAAACCAACTTCAAGAATCAAGGAGCTTCATTGAAAAATTTGGAGGTATAAACAAGTCAACTTACTCAACAACTAGCCAAATCCACTCAGACACTTCCCAGTGACATAATTTCAAACCCAAAGGAGGAGTGCCAGGCTACTTGAGAAGTAGAAAGGTGGTAGGAGAAGAAAAGAAAGAAGAAACCAAGAAGGAGGAGTTCACTTTCAAGGCAAGAAAGGAGGCAATAGAGGACATTCATCAAGAGGAGCACGTGCAGCTCACCCTCCAGCAATCAATTCCAGCTACAGAAGCTCCACCAAAAGAGAGAATTTCAGTGCCTGAATACAAGCCAAAAATTTCATATCCTCAAAGGCTCCAAGGGGAAAACAAGGAGAAGCAATATTCCAAATTCTTAGAGATATTCAAGACTTTGCACATCAATATCCCATTCATAGAAGCTCTTGAACAAATGCCCTTGTGTGCTAAATTTATGAAGGATTTGTTGTCCAAGAAGAAATTCTTGAAGGAAGGCCAAAGAGTGGTGATGACCAAGGAGTGAAGTACAATTATTCAAAGGAACTTGCCAACAAAGAAGAAAGATCCAGGAAGTTTTCAAATTCCTTGCACTATTGATAATACTACCTTTGATAGAGCTTTATGTGACTTAGGGACAAGTATTAATCTAATGCCTTTATCTGTGATAAAGAGGTTGCAAATTCAAGAATTAAAATCCACAAAAATAGCTCTACAACTTGCAGATAAATCAATGAAGCTTGCACATGGAGTGGTTGAAAATGTCCTGATCAAGGTGGAAAAATTTTTTCTCCCAATGGATTTTGTCATTCTTGACATGGAGGAAGATGAACATACCTCCATCATTCTAGGAAGACTTTTCCTAGCTACTAGAAAAGCCCTTATTGATGTTAAAAAGGGTGAACTAATGTTGAGGGTGCATGATGAACATCAAATCTTTCATATTTTCAAGACCATGCATTATTCAAGTGACTAAGAGGATTGCGAGAAGGTTGAAGCCGAGAACCCAAATTTGAAGGACGCACTAAATAAATTACTCTCAGAAATATATTCTCCATATTTGAGTAGAAAGGAGGAGATAGAGAAGGTGCAACATGTTGACCATTCAATTGAAGCCACAAAGATTATGCAACCAAAGTCTCCCTTTGCAATCAACAAGAAATCTCCTGACATCAAACCTATGTTTGGTGTTGGATATGCATCAAGTAAGGGGAAGGCTCCAAAGAAGAAAGTGCCTAGAGGGTGGAGGAACAAGAAAATTCAAACTAAAGACTTTTACCAGGGGACAAAGTAGTATTATCTCACCACCCACTGTTGCCATATATAGTGAGTAGAGTTCTTTCTCTTGAGCATCTTGAGCTAACATATAAAGATACAGGGAGAAAATTCAAGGTGAGAGGGGATGAGGTGAAGCAATATCAACCTCCACCTTAGCAAGAAACAACCGTCAAGCTAGTGACATTAAAGAAGTACTTAAGAGGCAACCCAATGTTTGGTATTTTCTTTTCATTCTTGTTTTTGCTTTATTTCAAGTTGTGTATATGTTTCATGGATTAAGTTTGGTATTTTTACACTAATAGGATGCTTGCATTTCCTGGATACTTGGCCCAAGTTCACATTCATTGCGTCACACTAAGTTTTGTGTTCTCACACCAAGTTTGGTGTTGCAACACTTTACTCATGCAAGATCCAAACTCCATGTAAACACATTAGCAACTCATTTATGTTACGTTGTTTTACCTTTACTTTTGTTTAGTTTTTAATTTGTTTGTTTTACTTAGATAAGCTTTTGCATTACTGATAAACCCCATTTTTAGGGTTTATCCTGTGCTTAATCTAGTGGATTTTATCCATTATTCTCACACTTATTCATACAATTTTTATGTTTTACATTTTTCTTCCTGATTTTGTGCTATGATTGAAAACATTCTTCTTTGGCCTTATATTTACTAATATTAATTCTCTCTTATTACCATTCGATGTCGTGATATGTGCGTTAAGTGATTTCAAGGATTACAGGGTAGGAATGGCAAAGTTGTCAGCAAAGTTGTCAGCCCTGACCTCTTTGCACTCAAACGGTTATAACTTGATCTACAGAAGTCCAAATGAGGCGGTTCTAGTTGCGTTGGAAAGCTAACATTCGGGGCTTCGCAATGATATATAATTTGTTATAGTTTCCTGATGAGCGGATAATTTATACGCTTTTTGGCATTGTTTTTAGATAGTTTTTAGTAGGATCTAGCTACTTTTAGGGATGTTTTCATTAGTTTTATGCTAAATTCACATTTCTAGACTTTACTATGAGTTTGTGTATTTTTCTGTAATTTCAGGTAATTTTTGGCTGAAATTGAGGGACCTGAGCAAAACTCTGATAAAAGGCTGACAAAGGACTGCTGATGCTGTTGGATTCTGACCTCCCTGCACTCGAAATGGATTTTCTAGAGCTACAGAATTCCAAATGGTGCGCTCGCAACGGCGTTGGAAAGTAGACATCCAGAGCTTTCCCGCAATATATAATAGTTTATACTTTATTCGTGATTAGATAACGTAAACTGGTGCTCAACGCCAGTTCCATGCTGCATTCTGGAGTCAAACGCCAGAAACACGTCACGAACCAGAGTTGAACTTAAAAAACACGTTACAACTTGGCGTTCAACTCCAAAAGAAGCCTCTGCACGTGTAAAGCTCGAGCTCAGCCCAAGCACACACCAAGTGGGCCCCGGAAGTGGATTTCTGCATCAATTACTTACTTCTGTAAATCCTAGTAGCTAGTCTAGTATAAATAGGACATTTTATTATTGTATTAGACATCCTGGATCCTGGATTGTATTTTTGATCCTTGATCACGTTTTGGGGGCTGGCCATTCGGCGATGCCTGAACCTTCATCACTTGTGTATTTTCAACGGTGGAGTTTCTACACACCATAGATTAAGGGTGTGGAGCTCTGCTGTACCTCGAGTTTTAATGCAATTACTACTATCTTTTATTCAAATTCAATCTTATTTTTGTTCTAAGATACTACTCGTACTTCAACCTGATGGATGTGATGATCCATGACACTCATCATCATCCGTCCCTATGAACGCGTGCCTGACAACCAGTTCCGTTCTACAAGCGAAAGCTAGAGTGTGTATCTCTTGGATTCCTGATGCACGACGCATGATTGCCCTCGCCTGACAACCGAGCCTTCCATTCTATGAGATCAGAGTCTTCGTGGTATAAGCTAGAATTGATGGCGGCATTCATGAGAATCCAGAAAGTCTAAACCTTGTCTGTGGTATTCCGAGTAGGATTATGGGATTGAATGACTGTGACGAGCTTCAAACTCGCGATTGTTGGGCGTGATGACAAACGCAAAAGAATCAACGAATTCTATTCCAACATGATCGAGAACTGACAGATGATTAGCCGTGCCATGACAGAGCATTTGGACCTTTTTCACTAAGAGGATGGGATGTAGCCATTGACAACGGTGATGCCCTACATACAGCTTGCCATGGAAAGGAGTAAGAAGGATTGGATGAAGGCAGTAGGAAAGCAGAGATTCAGAAGGAGCACAGCATCTTCATACGCCTATCTGAAATTCCTATCGATAATCTACATAAATATTTCTATCTTTATTTTCAGTTTATTTATTATTAATATTCGAAAACTCTCTCACCATTTATTATCCGCCTGACTGAAATTTACAAGATGACCATAGCTTGCTTCATACCAACAATCTCTGTGGGATCGACCCTTACTCACGTAAGGTTTATTACTTGGACAACCCAGTACACTTGCTGGTTAGTTGAGTGAAGTTGTGAAATTATGTATGGACCATGGTATTGTGCACCAAGTTTTTGGGGCCATTACCTGGGAATCAATTTCGAACAACAATTTAAGTATGAATCACAATTTCGTCCACCAAGTTTTTGGCGCCGTTGACGGGGATTGTTCGAGTTTGGACAACTAACGATTCATCTTGTTGCTCAGATTAGGTAATTTTCTTTTTGTTTTATTTTCAGAAAAAAAATATTTCTCATCTGTTTTCGAAAAATTATTCTAAATTTTTAAGAATGAATTTTAGTGTTTCATGAAGCATGTTGAAGCCTGGCTGGCTGTAAAGCCATATCCAAATTCTTTTGGATTGAGGCTTCCAACCATCAGCATAGAGGCAAGTTAATTGAAATATCAGCTGTTGTATGACTGATTTATATCCTAAAGCTGGCTGGCTATTAAGCCATGTCCAACCCTTGGATTGGAGCTTTAGGCTAACATTGAAAGATTCCTGGAATTCTTCTTAAAAATTTTGAATTTCTTATTTTCTTTTTCCTATATGTTTTTCGAAAAATATAAAATAAAATACAAAAAATAATAAAATCATAAAAATAAAAAATATTGTGTTTCTTGTTCGAGTCTTGAGTCAATTTATAAGTTTGGTGTCAATTGCATATTCATCTTGTTCTTGCAATTTTCGAAAACTCATGCATTCATGGTGTTCTTCATGATCTTCAAGTTGTTCTTGGTAAGTCTTTTTGTTTGATCTTGATGTTTTCTTGTTTTGTATCTTTTGTTTTTTTTTTCATGTGCATTTTTGCATTCATAGTGTCTAAACATTAAAGATTTTTAAGTTTGGTGTCTTGCATGTTTTCTTTGCATAAAAAATTTTTCAAAAATATGTTCTTGATGTTCATCATGATCTTCAAAATGTTCTTGGTGTTCATCTTGACATTCATAGTGTTCTTGCATGCATTATGTGTTTTAATTCATAATTTTCATGTTGTGAGTCATTTTTTATGTTTTCTCTCTCATCATTAAAAATAAAAAAAAATCAAAAATTAAATATCTTTTCCTTTTTTCTCTCAAAATTTCGAAAATTTAGGTTGACTTAGTCAAAAATTTTTAAAACTTAGCTATTTTTTATAAGTCAAGTCAAATTTTCAATTTTAAAAATCTTATCTTTTCAAAATCTTTTTCAAAAATCAAATCTTTTTCATTTTTTTTATTATTTTCGAAATTTTTAAAATTTATTTTCAAAATCTTTTTCTTATCTTTATCTCAAAATTAAAACTTTACTAATAATTAATATGATTGATTCAAAAATTTGAAGTTTGTTACTTTCTTGTTAAGAAAGATTCAATCTTTAAATTCTAGAATCATATCTTTTAGTTTCTTGTTAGTCAAGTAATTAATTTTAATTTTAAAAATTTAAATCTTTTCCAACCATATCTTTTTAATCATATCTTTTTATCTTGTCTTTTATATCATATCTTTTTCAAATTTTTATCTTTTTTTCAAAAATTTGATTTCAAAATATCTTCTTATCTTCTTATCTTTTCAAAATTGACTTTCAAATTTTTTTCAACTAACTATTTGACTTTTTGTTTATTTCTTATCTTTTTCAAAACCACCTAACAACTTTTCTCTCTCTAATTTTCGAAAATACCTCCCTCTCTTTCAAAAATTCTTTTTAATTAATTAATTATTTTAAATTTTAATTTTAATTTTATTTCTTATCTTAATTTTCGAAACTCATTAACTCCTTTTCAAAATTATTTTCGAAAACTTCTGTCTCTCATCTTATTCTATTTATTTATTCATTTACTAACACTTCTCTTCATCTCAAATCTCTGCCCCTATCCTCATCCATGTGTTTGGATTCTCCTTTCTTTATTCCCTTCTTCTTCTACTAACAATAAGGAACCTCTTTACTGTGACATAGAGAATTTCTCTTCTTTTTCTATTCTCTTCTCTCTCATATGAGCAGGAACAAGGAAAAAAGAATTCTTGTTGAAGCTGATCCAGAACCTGAAAGGACTCTGAAGAGGAAACTAAGAGAAGCTAAATTACAACAATCCAGAGACAACCTTGCTGAAATTTTTGAACAAGAAAAGGAGATGGCAACCGAACCTAACAACAATAATGCAAGAAGGATGCTTGGTGATTATACTGCACCTACGTCCAAGTTTGATGGAAGAAGCATCTCAATTCCTGCCATTGGAGCAAACAATTTTGAGCTGAAACCTCAATTAATTGCTCTAATGCAACAGAACTGCAAGTTTTATGGACTTCCATAAGAAGATTGGTGCACGAAATTGTGATCAATACTTTTTACAGCTCAAATAATCCCCGGTAATGAATCCAAAAACTTGGTGTTCAATACCATGGCATAAACACAACTTCGCACAACTAACCAGCAAGTGCACTGGGTCGTCCAAGTAATAAACCTTACGCGAGTAAGGGTCGATCCCATGGAGATTGTTGGTATGAAGCAAGCTATGGTAACCTTGTAAATCTTAGTCAGGCAGACTCAAATGGGTATAGATGATGAATAAAACATAAAGATAAAGATAGAGATACTTATGTAATTCATTGGTAGGAAATTCAGATAAGCGTATGAAGATGCTTGGTCCCTTCCGTCTCTCTGCTTTCCTACTGTCTTCATCCAATCCTTCTTACTCCTTTCCATGCAAGCTTATGCAAGGGTTTCACCGTTGTCAGTGGCTACCTCCCATCCTCTCAGTGGAAATGTTTAACGCACCCTGTCACGGTACGGCTATCCATCTGTCGGTTCTCGATCAGGCCGGAATAGAATCCATTGATTCTTTTGCGTCTGTCACTAACGCCCCGCCTTCAGGAGTTTGAAGCACGTCACAGTCATTCAATCATTGAATCCTACTCAGAATACCACAGACAAGGTTAGACCTTCCGGATTCTCTTGAATGCCGCCATCAGTTCTTGCCTATACCACGAAGACTCTGATCTCACGGAATGGCTGGCTCGGTTGTCAGGCGAGCACTCGGTTGTCAGGTGATCAACCATGCATCGTGTATCAGGAATCCAAGAGATAAACATTAGAGCCTTGTTTGCTTGTAGAACAGAAGTGGTTGTCAGGCACTCGTTCATAGGTGAGAATGATGATGAGCGTCACATAATCATCACATTCATCATGTTCTTGGGTGCAAATGAATATCTTAGAACAAGAACAAGCGGAATTGAATAGAAGAACAATAGTAATTGCATTAATACTCGAGGTACAGCAGAGCCCCACACCTTAATCTATGGTGTGTAGAAACTCCACCGTTGAAAATACATAAGAACAAGGTCTAGGCATGGCCGTGAGGCCAGCCTCCCAAAGTGGGTTCAATCATAAAAACATGATCAAAAGATTAAAATACAATAGTAAAAGGTCCTATTTATAGGAAACTAGTAGCCTAAGGTTTACAAAGATGAGTAAATGATATAAAAATCCACTTCCGGGCCCACTTGGTGTGTGCTTGGGCTGAGCAATGAAGCATTTTCGTGTAGAGACTCTTCTTGGAGTTAAACGCCAGCTTTGGTGCCAGTTTGGGCGTTTAACTCCCATTCTTGTGCCAGTTCCGGCGTTTAACGCTGGGAATTCTGAGGGTGACTTTGAACGCCGGTTTGGGCCATCAAATCTTGGGCAAAGTATGGACTATCATATATTGCTGGAAAGCCCAGGATGTCTACTTTCCAACGCCGTTGAGAGCGCGCCAATTGGGCTTCTGTAGCTCCAGAAAATCCACTTCGAGTGCAGGGAGGTCAGAATCCAACAGCATCTGCAGTCCTTTTCAGTTTCTGAATCAGATTTTTGCTCAGGTCCTCAATTTCAGCCAGAAAATACCTGAAATCACAGAAAAACACACAAACTCATAGTAAAGTCCAGAAAAGTGAATTTTAACTAAAACTAATAAAAATATACTAAAAACTAAACCAAATATACTAAAAACATACTAAAAACAATGCCAAAAAGCGTACAAATTATCCGCTCATCACAACACCAAACTTAAATTGTTGCTTGTCCCCAAGCAACTAAAAATCAAATAAGATAAAAGAAGAGAATATGCAATGAATTCCAAAATATCTATGAAGATCAGTATTAATTAGATGAGCGGGGCTTTTAGCTTTTTGCCTCTGAACAGTTTTGGCATCTCACTCTATCCTTTGAAACTCAGAATGATTGGCTTCTTTAGGAACTCAGAATCCAGATAGTGTTATTGATTCTCCTAGTTAAGTATGATGATTCTTGAACACAGCTACTTATTGAGTCTTGGCTGTGGCCAAAGCACTCTGGCCACGGATACATACAGACAGACACCTAATTGGGTGACTTTTCAGATTGTGACAGTCCCCAATTAGAGGTGTCCAGGGTTCTTAAGCACACTCTTTTTGCCTTGGATCACAACTTTATTTCTTTCTTTTTCTTTTCTTTTTCTTTCTCTTTTTTTCTTTTTTTGTCTCTTTTTTTCTCGTCTTTTTTTTTGTATTCACTGCTTTTTCTTGCTTCAAGAATCATTTTGATGATTTTTCAGATCCTCAGTAACATGTCTCCTTTTTCATCATTCTTTCAAGAGCCAACATTCATGAATCACAAATTCAAAAGACATATGCACTGTTTAAGCATACATTCAGAAAACAAAAGTGTTGCCACCACATCAAAATAATTAAACTGTTATAAAATTCACAATTCATGCAATTCTTTTTCTTTTTCAATTAAGAACATTGATTATTAAAGAAAGGTGATGGATTCATAGGAAATTCATAACTTTAAGGCATAGACACTAAGACACTAATGATCACAAGACACAAACATGGACAAACATAAGCATTAATTTTCGAAAAATAGGAAAATAAAGAACAAGGAAATTAAAGAACGGGTCCACCTTAGTGATGGCGGCTTGTTCTTCCTTTTGAAGGTCTTATGGAGTGCTTGAGCTCCTCAATATCTCTTCCTTGTCTTTGTTGCTCCTCTCTCATGATTCTTTGATCTTCTCTAATTTCAGGGAGGAGAATGGAGTGTTCTTGGTGCTCCACCCTTAGTTGTCCCATGTTGGAACTCAATTCTCCTAGGGAGGTGTTTAGTTGCTCCCAATAGTTTTGTGGAGGAAAGTGCATCCCTTGAGGTATCTCAGGGATCTCATGATGAGTGGGGTCTCTTGTGTGCTCCATCCTCTTCTTAGTGATGGGCTTGTCCTTATCAATAGGGGTGTCTCCCTCTATGTCAACTCCAACTGAATAACAGAGGTGACAAATGAGATGAGGGAAGGCTAACCTTGCCAAGGTAGAGGACTTGTCCGCCACCTTATAAAGCTCTTGAGCTATAACCTCATGAACTTCTATTCCTTCTCCAATCATGATGCTATGAATCATGATAGCCCGGTCTATGGTAACTTCGGACCGGTTGCTAGTGGGAATGATTGAGCGTTGGATAAACTCCAACCATCCTCTAGCCACGGGTTTGAGGTCATGCCTTCTCAATTGAACCGGCTTCCCTCTTGAATCTCTCTTCCATTGGGCGCCCTCTTCACATATGACTGTGAGGACTTGGTCCAACCT
The DNA here is from genome assembly GCF_014773155.1 of Arachis stenosperma. Lineage (NCBI taxonomy): Eukaryota > Viridiplantae > Streptophyta > Magnoliopsida > Fabales > Fabaceae > Arachis > Arachis stenosperma. Next base: position 103,091,751 of record NC_080386.1, on the reverse strand, counting down.
TTGATCAAAGTTGACCCTTCTAGTGTAAGGATGTTCATCTCCTTGCATCATAGGCAAGTTGAATGCCAACCTTACATTTTCCAGACTAAAATCCAAGTATTTCCCCCAAACCATAGTAAGATAATTCTTTGGATCCGGGTTCACACTTTGATCATGGTTCTTGGTGATCCATGCATTGGCATAGAACTCTTGAACCATTAAGATTCTGACTTGTTGAATGGGATTGGTAAGAACTTCCCAACCTCTTCTTCGGATCTCATGTCAGATCTCCGGATATTCACTCTTTTTGAGTGAAAAAGGGACCTCGGGAATCACCTTCTTCAAGGCCACAACTTCATAGAAGTGGTCTTAATGCACCCTTGAGATGAATCTTTCCATCTCCCATGACTCGGAGGTGGAAGCTTTTGCCTTCCCTTTCCTCTTTCTAGAGGTTTCTCCGGCCTTGGATGCCATAAATGGTTATGGAAAAACGAAAAAGCAATGCTTTTACCACACCAAACTTAAAAGGTTTGCTCGTCCTCGAGCAAATTAAGAAAGAAGAGAGTAGAAGAAGAAGAAATAAAGGAGATGGGAATGGTGTTTGTTTTCGGCCATGAAGGGGAAGAAGTGGTGTTTAGGTTGTGTGAAAGTAAATGAGTGAAGATGGGTTTATATAGGAGAGGGGGAAGGGTAAGGTTCGGTCAAGTGAGGGTGGGTTTGGGTGGGAAAGTGGTTTGAATTTGAAGGGTGAGGTAGGTGGGGTTTTGTGAAGGATGGATGTGAGTGGTTAAGAGAAAGGAGGGATTTGATAGGTGAAGGGTTTTTTTTTTTTTTGGGAAGAGGTGTTGAGGTGATTGGTGAATGGGGAAGAAGAAAGAGAGAGTGGTGGGGTAGGCGGGGATCCTGTGGGGCCCACAGATCCTGAGGTGTCAAGGAAAAGTCATCCCTGCACCATATGGCATGCAAAATTGCGTTTTTAGCCATTTCTGGCGTTAAACGCCGGGCTGGTGCCCATTTCTGGCGTTTAACGCCAGGAGCTTGCCCTTTTCTGGCGTTTAACGCCAGTCTGGTGCCCCTTTCTGGCGTTAAATGCCCAGAATGGTGCCAGACTAGGCGTTAAACGCCCATCTGCTAGCCTCACTGGCGTTTAAACGCCAGCAAGCTCTCCTCCAGGGTGTGCTATTTTTCTTTCTGTTTTTCATTCTGTTTTTGCTTTTTTCATTGATTTTGTGACTTCTTATGATCATCAACCTACAAAAAAACATAAAATAACAAAAGAAAATAGTCAAAATATAATATTGGGTTGCCTCCCAACAAGCGCTTCTTTAATGTCATTAGCTTGACAGAGGACTCTCATGGAGCCTCAGAAATGCTCAGAGCTATGTTGGAACCTCCCAACACCAAACTTAGAGTTTGAATGTGGGGGTTCAACACCAAACTTAGAGTTTGGTTGTGGCCTCCCAACACCAAACTTAGAGTTTGACTGTGGGGGCTCTGTTTGGTTCTGTTTGAGAGAAGCTCTTCATGCTTCCTCTCCATGATGACAGAGGGATATCCTTGAGCTTTGAACACCAAGGATTCTTCATTCACTTGAATGATCAACTCTCCTCTATCAACATCAATCACAGCCTTTGCTGTGGCTAGGAAGGGTCTGCCAAGGATGATGGATTCATCCATGCACTTCCCAGTCTCTAGGACTATAAAATCAGTAGGGATGTAATGGTCTTCAACCTTTACCAGAACATCCTCTACAAGTCCATAGGCTTGTTTTCTTGAGTTATCTGCCATCTCTAATGAGATTTTTGCAGCTTGCACCTCAAAGATCCCTAACTTCTCCATTACAGAGAGAGGCACGAGGTTTACACTTGACCCTAAGTCACACAAGGCCTTCTTGAAGGTCATGGTGCCTATGGTACAAGGTATTGAAAACTTCCCAGGATCCTGTCTCTTTTGAGGCAGTTTCTGCCTAGACAAGTCATCCAGTTCTTTGGTGAGCAAAGGGGGTTCATCCTCCCAAGTCTCATTTCCAAATAACTTGTCATTTAGCTTCATGATTGCTCCAAGGTATTTAGCAACTTGCTCTTTAGTGACATACTCATCCTCTTCAGAGGAAGAATACTCATTAGAGCTCATGAATGACAGAAGTAAGTCCAATGGAATCTCTATGGTCTTATTTTGAGCCTCAGATTCCCATGGTTCCTCATTAGGGAACTCAGTGGAGGCTAGTGCACGCCCATTGAGGTCTTCCTCAGTGGCGTCCACTTCCTCTTCCTCCTCTCCAAATTCGGCCATGTTGATGGCCTTGCACTCTCCTTTTGGATTTTCTTCTGTATTGCTTGGAAGAGTACTAGGAGGGAGTTCAGTAATTCTCTTGCTCAGCTGTCCCACTTGTGCCTCCAAATTCCTAATGGAGGACCTTGTTTCAGTCATGAAACTTTGAGTGGTTTTGATTAGATCAGAGACCATGGTTGCTAAGTCAGAGTGGCTCTGCTTAGAACTCTCTGTCTGTTGCTGAGAAGATGATGGAAAAGGCTTGCCATTGCTAAACCTGTTTCTTCCACCATTATTGTTGTTGAAACCTTGTTGGGGTCTCTCTTGATTCTTCCATGAGAGATTTGGGTGATTTCTCCATGAAGAATTATAGGTGTTTCCATAGGGTTCTCCTAGGTAATTCACCTCTTCCATTGAAGGGTTCTCAGGATCATAAGCTTCTTCTTCAGATGAAGCATCCTTAGTACTGCTTGGTGCATTTTGCATTCCAGACAGACTTTGAGAAATCAAATTGACTTGTTGAGTCAATATCTTGTTCTGAGCCAGAATGGCATTCAGAGTATCAATCTCAAGAACTCCTTTCTTCTGATTAGTCCCATTGTTCACAGGATTCCTTTCAGAAGTGTACATGAATTGGTTATTTGCAACCATTTCAATCAGCTCTTGAGCTTCTGTAGGCGTCTTCTTCAAATGAAGAGATCCTCCAGCAGAGCTATCCAAAGACATCTTGGACAGTTCAGAGAGACCATCATAGAAAATACCTATGATGCTCCATTCAGAAAGCATATCAGAGGGGCACTTTCTGATTAATTGTTTGTATCTTTCCCAAGCTTCATAGAGGGATTCTCCTTCCTTCTGTCTGAAGGTTTGGACTTCCACTCTAAGCTTACTCAATTTTTGAGGTGGAAAGAACTTTGCCAAGAAGGCATTGACTAGCTTTTCCCAAGAGTCCAGGCTTTCTTTAGGTTGGGAGTCCAACCATGTCCTAGCTCTGTCTCTTACAGCAAAAGGGAATAGCATAAGTCTGTAGACCTCAGGGTCAACCCCATTAGTCTTGACAGTGTCACAGATTTGCAAGAATTCAGCTAAGAACTGATGAGGATCTTCCAATGGAAGTCCATGGAACTTGCAATTCTGTTGCATTAGAGAAACTAATTGAGGCTTAAGCTCAAAGTTGTTTGCTCCAATGGCAGGGATAGAGATGCTTCTCCCATAGAAGTCGGGAGTAGGTGCAGTAAAGTCACCCAGCACCTTCCTTGCATTGTTTGCATTGTTGTTGTTTTCGGCTGCCATGTCTTCTTCTTTGAAGATTTCTGTTAGGTCCTCTGCAGAGAGTTGTGCCTTAGCTTCTCTTAGCTTTCGCTTCAAGGTCCTTTCAGGTTCAGGGTCAGCTTCAACAAGAATGCTTTTGTCTTTGTTCCTGCTCATATGAAAGAGAAGAGAACAAGAAAGTGTGGAATCCTCTATGTCACAGTATAGAGATTCCTTGAGGTGTCAGAGGAAAAGAAAAATAGAAGACAGAGGTAGAAAATTCGAACTTATCAAGAAAGATGGAGTTCGAATTGTGCATTGAGGAATAAGAGGAGGGAAGGTGATTTTCGAAAATTAAGTAAAAGAATTGAAAACATTTTGAAAAACATTAATTAATTTTCGAAAATAAGAGTGGGAGAGAAATCAAGTGATTTTTGAAAAAGATTTTGAAATTAGAAGTCAAAAAGATTTGATTGAAAACTATTTTGAAAAAGATGAGGTTAAGAAGATATGATTGATTAGTTATGGTTTAAAAAAAAATATGATTGAAATGATATGATTTGAAAACAATTTTAAAAAGATTTGATTTTAAAAATTAATGACTTGCCTAACAAGAAAAGATATGATTCAAACATTAAACCTTTCTCAACAGAAAAGGCAACATACTTGAAATGTTGAATCAAATCATTAATTGATAGCAAGTATCTTTGAAAAAGGAAAGAAATTGATTTTGAAAATATTTGATTGAAAAGATATGATTTGAAAAAGATTTGATTTTGAAAAACTTTGAAAACTTGAAAAAAAATTGATTTGAAAACAAAATCCTCCCCCTTGTGCCATCCTGGCGTTAAACGCCCAGAATGGTGCACATTCTGGCGTTTAACGCCCAATGCACTACCTTTTTGGGCGTTAAACGCCCAACCAGGCACCCTGGCTGGCGTTTAAACGCCAGTCTGTCCTTCTTCACTGGGCGTTTTGAATGCCCAGCTTTTTCTGTGTAATTCCTCTACTGCATGTTCTAAATCTTCAGTTCCCTGTACTATTGACTTGAAAATAGAACCAAGATCAAATAAACAATGCATGCAAGACACCAAACTTAAAGTTAGACACTAGACTCAAACAAGAAACATAAAATATTATTGGTTTTTATGATTTTGAAAATTTTTTTTTGTGCTTTTTCGAAAATTAAGTAGAAGAAGAAAATAAAGGTATCAAAATTCTTAATGAGAATTCCAGGAATCATGCAATGTTAGTCTAAAGCTTTAGTCTAAAGGATTTAGACATGGATAGCCAAGCTTCAGCAGGACATTGCATTCAAGAGCTAAATTGATGATAATCAATCAGCTTTGGTGATGGTAAGATCATCACCTTGAAACACTAGAATTCACTCTTAAGAATTCTGAAAAATACCTAATCTAAGCAACAAGATGAACCGTCAGTTGTCCATACACAAAACAATCCCCGGCAACGGCGCCAAAAACTTGGTGCACGAAATTGTGATCAATACTTTTTACAGCTCAAATAATCCCCGGTAATGAATCCAAAAACTTGGTGTTCAATACCATGGCATAAACACAACTTCGCACAACTAACCAGCAAGTGCACTGGGTCGTCCAAGTAATAAACCTTACGCGAGTAAGGGTCGATCCCACGGAGATTGTTGGTATGAAGCAAGCTATGGTCACCTTGTAAATCTTAGTCAGGCAGACTCAAATGGTACCATGGCATAAACACAACTTCGCACAACTAACCAGCAAGTGCACTGGGTCGTCCAAGTAATAAACCTTACGCGAGTAAGGGTCGATCCCACGGAGATTGTTGGTATGAAGCAAGCTATGGTCACCTTGTAAATCTTAGTCAGGCAGACTCAAATGGGTATAGATGATGAATAAAACATAAAGATAAAGATAGAGATACTTATGTAATTCATTGGTAGGAAATTCAGATAAGCGTATGAAGATGCTTGGTCCCTTCCGTCTCTCTGCTTTCCTACTGTCTTCATCCAATCCTTCTTACTCCTTTCCATGGCAAGCTTATGCAAGGGTTTCACCGTTGTCAGTGGCTACCTCCCATCCTCTCAGTGGAAATGTTCAACGCACCCTGTCACGGTACGGCTATCCATCTGTCGGTTCTCGATCAGGCCGGAATAGAATCCATTGATTCTTTTGCGTCTGTCACTAACACCCCGCCTTCAGGAGTTTGAAGCACGTCACAGTCATTCAATCATTGAATCCTACTCAGAATACCACAGACAAGGTTAGACCTTCCGGATTCTCTTGAATGCCGCCATCAGTTCTTGCCTATACCACGAAGACTCTGATCTCACGGAATGGCTGGCTCGGTTGTCAGGCGAGCACTCGGTTGTCAGGCGATCAACCATGCATCGTGTATCAGGAATCCAAGAGATAAACATTAGAGCCTTGTTTGCTTGTAGAACAGAAGTGGTTGTCAGGCACTCGTTCATAGGTGAGAATGATGATGAGCATCACATAATCATCACATTCATCATGTTCTTGGGGTGCAAATGAATATCTTAGAACAAGAACAAACGGAATTGAATAGAAGAACAATAGTAATTGCATTAATACTCGAGGTACAGCAGAGCCCCACACCTTAATCTATGGTGTGTAGAAACTCCACCATTGAAAATACATAAGAACAAGGTCTAGGCATGGCCGTGAGGCCAGCCTCCCAAAGTGGGTTCAATCATAAAAACATGATCAAAAGATTAAAATACAATAGTAAAAGGTCCTATTTATAGGAAACTAGTAGCCTAAGGTTTACAAAGATGAGTAAATGATATAAAAATCCACTTCTGGGCCCACTTGATGTGTGCTTGGGCTGAGCAATAAAGCATTTTCGTGTAGAGACTCTTCTTGGAAATACCTGAAATCACAGAAAAACACACAAACTCATAGTAAAGTCCAGAAAAGTGAATTTTAACTAAAAACTAATAAAAATATACTAAAAACTAAACCAAATATACTAAAAACATACTAAAAACAATGCCAAAAAGCGTACAAATTATCCGCTCATCAAAGATCCCTACTAGTTCTTAACTGAGTTCTTGCAGATCTGTGAGACTGTTAGGACTAATGGAGTAGATCCTGAAGTCTACAGGCTCATGCTTTTTCCTTTTGCTGTAAGAGACAGAGCTAGAACATGGTTGAACTCTCAACCTAAAGATAGCCTGGACTCCTGGGATAAGCTGGTTACGGCCTTCTTGCCTAAGTTCTTTCCTCATCAAAAGCTGAGCAAGCTTAGAGTGGATGTTCAAACCTTCAAACAAAAAGATGGTAAATCCATCTATGAAGCTTGGGAAAGATACAAGTAGATGACCAAAAGATGTCCTTCTGACATGTTTTCAGGATGGACCATGATAGATATATTCTATTGTGGTCTATCTGAGTTCTCTAAGATGTCATTGGACCATTCTGCAGGTGAATCCGTTCACCTAAAGAAAACACCTGCAGAAGCTCAAGAACTTATCGACATGGTTGCAAATAACCAGTTCATGTACACTTCTGAGAGGAATTCCGTGAATAATGGGACGCCTCAAAGGAAGGGAGTTCTTGAAATTGATGCTCTGAATGCCATATTGGCTCAGAATAAAATGTTGACTCAGCAAGTCAACATGATTTCTCAAAGTCTGAATGGATGGCAAAATGCATCCAACAGTACTAAAGAGGCATCTTCTGAAGAAGAAGCTTATGATCCTGAGAACCCTGCAATAGCAGAGGTAAATTATATGGGTGAACCTTATGGAAACACCTATAATTTATCATGGAGAAATCATCCCAATTTCTCATGGAAGGATCAACAAAAGCCTCAACAAGGCTTTAATAATGGTGAAAGAAACAGGTTTAGCAATGGCAAGCCTTTTCCATCATCTTCTCAGCAATAGACAGAGAATTCTGAGCAGAGCACCTCTAACTTAGCAAATATAGTCTCTGATCTGTCTAAGGCCACTTTAAGCTTCATGAGTGAAACAAGGTCCTCCATTAGAAATTTGGAGGCACAAGTGGGACAGCTGAGTAAGAAAATCACTGAAACTCCTCCTAGTACTCTCCCAAGCAATACAGAAAAGAATCCAAAGAGAGAGTGCAAGGCCATTAGTATAGTCAATATGGCCGAATGCATGGAGGAAGGGGAGGACGTGAATCCCAATGAGGAAGACCTCATGGGACGTCTCCCAACCAAGAAGGAGTTCCCTATTGAGGACCCAAAGGAATCTAAGGCTCATATAGAGACCATAGAGATTCCATTAAACCTCCTTCTGCCATTCATGAGCTCTGAAGACTATTCTTCCTCTGAAGAGGATGAAGATGTAACTGGAGAGCAAGTTGCTCAATATCTAGGAGCTATCATGAAGCTGAATGCTAAGTTGTTCGGTAATGAGACTTGGAAAAGTGAACCTCCCTTGCTCATTGGTGAACTAGATACATGGGTTCAGCAAACTTTATCTCAAAAGAAACAAGATCCTGGTAAATTCTTAATACCCTGTACCATAGGTACCATGACCTTTAAAAAGGCTCTGTGTGACCTAGGGTCAGGCATAAATCTTATGCCACTCTCTGTAATGGAGAAGTTGGGGATCATTGAGGTACAGCCTGCAATATTTTCATTGCAAATGGCAGACAAGTCAATAAGACAAGCTTATGGATTGGTAGAGGACGTGTTGGTAAAAGTTGAAGGCCTTTACATCCCTGCTGATTTCATAATCTTAGACACTAGGAAGGAGGAGGATGAATGCATCATCCTTGGAAGACCTTTCCTAGCCACAGTAGGAGCTATGATAGATGTTAACAGAGGAGAATTAGTCCTTCAATTGAATGGGGACTACCTTGTCTTTAAGACTCAAGGGTGTTCTTCTGTATACATGGAGAGGAAGCATGAAAAGCTTCTCTCAGTATAGAGTCAAACAAAGCCCCCACAATTAAGCTCTAAGTTTGGTGTTGGAAGGTCACAGCCAAACACTAAGTTTGGTGTTGAATCCTCACATCCAAACTCTAAGTTTGGTGTTGGGAGTCTACAACATTGACCTGATTACCTGTGTGGCTCCATGAGAGCCCACTGTCAAGCTATTGACATTAAAGAAGCGCTTATTGGGAGGCAACCCAATTTTTATTTATCTAATTTTATTTTTCTTTTTATTGTTCTTTTATGTTTTATTAGGTTCATGATCATGTGGAGTCACGAAAAAAATACTAAAATTAAAAACAGAATCAAAAATAGCAGAAGAAAAATCACACCTTGGAGGAAGGACTTACTGGCGTTCAAACGCCAGTAAGGAGCATCTGGCTGGCATTCAACGCCAGAACAGAGCATGGATTTGGTGTTGAACGCCAGAAACAAGCAGCATCCTGGTGTTTAAATGCCAGGAATACACCCTGAGGAAAGCTGGCGCTGAACGCCAGAAACAAGCATGGAACTGGCATTCAACGCCAAAAACATGCTGCAAATGGGTGTTGAACGCCCAGAATAAGCTTACAGCTGGCGTTCAATGCCAGAAACAAGCATCAATCTGGCATTAAACACCAGGATTGAATGCAGAGGGCGTTTTACACACCTCATTGGTGCAGGGATGTAAATCCTTGACACCTTAGGATTTGTGGACCCCACAGGATCCCCACCTACCTCAACTCACCTTCTCTCTTCTTCACCAATCACCTCCATCCATCTCTTCCCCACCCAATCCCACCCATATGGCCGAAACATACACATCTTTCCCTCTCCTCCATATCTTCTTCTCCCTCTATTCTTTCTTCTTTGCTCGAGGACGAGCAACATTCTAAGTTTGGTGTGGTAAAAGCATAGCTTTTTTATTTTTCCATAACCATGGATGGCACCTAAGGCCAGAGAAACCTCAAAAAAAAAAAAAGAGAAAAGGGAAGACAATTGCTTCCACCTCTGAGTCATGGGAGATGGAGAGATTCATCTCAAGGGTCCATAGCTCAGTAATAGAGCATTTGATTGCACATCAAGAGAGCATGAGGAATTTCCTCATCAAGAAATCCCTGAGATACCTCAGGGGATACATGTTCCTCCATACAATTATTGGGAGCAACTAAGGATAGGAGCACCAAAATCACTAGGGATCAAGCAACAGAGGCAAGGAAGAGACATAGAGGAGCTCAAGAGCACCTTTGGTTCTTCAAGAGGAAGATGCCACCCACACTAAGGTGGACTCATTCCTTAATCTCCTTGTCTATTTATTTGCTGTTTTTTTTATTTTTATGCTTCATGTTTGTCTATGTTTGTGTCTTTATTACATGATCACTAGTATTTAGTAACTATGTCTTAAGGCTATGAATAATTCCATGAATCCTTCACCTTTCTTAAATAAAAAATATTCCGAATTCAAAAGAACAAGAAGTACATGAATTTCGAATTTATCCTTGAAATTAGTTTAATTATATTGATGTGGTGACAATACTTTCTGTTTTCTGAATGAATGCTTGAACAGTGCATATTTTTTATCTTGTTGTTTATGAATGTTAAAATTGTTGGCTCTTGAAAGAATGATGAACAAAGAGAAATGTTACTGATAATCTGAAAAATCATGAATTTGATTCTTGAAGCAAGAAAAAGCAGTAAAAAAGCAAAAGCTTGCGAAAAAAAATTTGGCAAAAAAAAAATAAATAGAAAGAAAAAGAAAAAGCAAGCAGAAAAAGCTAATAGCCCTTAAAACCAAAAGGCAAGGGTAAAAAGGATCCAAGGCTTTGAGCATCAATGGATAGGAGGGCCCAAGGAAATAAAATCCAGGCCTAAGTGGCTAAATCAAGCTGTCCCTAACCATGTGCTTGTGGCATGCAGGCCCAAGTGAAAAGCTTTAGACTGAGTGGTTAAAGTCATGATCCAAAGCAAAAAGAGTGTGCTTAAGAACTCTGGACACCTCTAATTGGAGACTTTAGCAAAGCTGAGTCACAATCTGAAAAGGTTCACCCAACTATGTGTCTGTGGCATTTATGTATCCAGTGGTAATATTGGAAAACAAAGTGCTTAGGGCCACGGCCAAGACTTATAAAAGTAGCTGTGTTCAAGAATCAACATACTTAACTAGGAGAATCAATAACCTATTTGAAATTCTAAGTTTCTATAGATGCCAATCATTCTAAACTTCAAAAGAAAAAGTGAGATGCCAAAATTGTTCAGAGGCAAAAAGCTACAAGTCCTGCTCATCTAATTAGGACTAATATTCATTGATATTCTGGAATTTATAGTATATTCTCTTCTTTTTATCCTAATTGATTTTCAGTTTCTTGGGGACAAGCAACAATTTAAGTTTGGTGTTGTGATGAGCGGATAATTTATACGGTTTTTGGCATTGTTTTTAGATAGTTTTTAGTAGGATCTAGCTACTTTTAGGGATGTTTTCATTAGTTTTTATGCTAAATTCACATTTCTGGAATTCACCATGAGTTTGTATATTTTTTTGTGATTTCAGGTAATTTCTGGCTGAAATTGAGGGACCTGAGCAAAACTCTGATAAAAGGCTGACAAAGTACTGCTGATGTTGTTTGATTCTGATCTCCCTGCACTCGAAATGGATTTTCTAGAGCTACAGAACTTCAAATGGTGCTCTCTCAACGGTGTTGGAAAGTAGATATTCAGAGCTTTTTAGCAATATATAATAGTTCATACTTTATTCGTGATTAGACGACGTAAACTAGTGCTCAATGCCAGTTCCATGCTACATTCTGGAGTCAAACGCCAGAAACACGTCACAAACCAGAGTTGAACGCCAAAAATATGTTACAACTTGGAGTTCAACTCCAAAAGAAGCCTCTGCACGTGTAAAGCTCGAGCTCAGCCCAAGCACACACCAAGTGGGCCCCGGAAGTGGATTTCTGCATCAATTACTTACTTCTGTAAACCCTAGTAGATAGTCTAGTATAAATAGGACATTTTATTATTGTATTAGACATCCTGGATCCTGGATTGTATTTTTGATCCTTGATCATGTCTTGGGGGCTGGCCATTCGGCCATGCCTGAACCTTCATCACTTGTGTATTTTCAACGGTGGAGTTTCTACACACTATAGATTGAGGGTGTGGAGCTCTGCTGTACCTCGAGTTTTAATGCAATTACTACTATCTTTTATTCAAATTCAATCTTATTTCTGTTCTAAGATACTACTCGTACTTCAACCTGATGGATGTGATGATCCGTGACACTCATCATCATCCGTCCCTATGAACGCGTGCCTGACAACCACTTCCGTTCTACAAGCGAAAGCTAGAGTGTGTATCTCTTGGATTCCTGATGCACGATGCATGGTTGCCCTCGCCTGACAACCGAGCCTTCCATTCCGTGAGATCAGAATCTTCGTGGTATAAGCTAGAATTGATGACGACATTCATGAGAATCCGGAAAGTCTAAACCTTGTCTGTGGTATTCTGAGTAGGATTCCGGGATTGAATGACTGTGACGAGCTTCAAACTCGTGATTGTTGTGCGTGATGACAAACGCAAAAGAATCAAGGGATTCTATTCCAACATGATCGAGAACTGACAGATGATTAGCCGTGCCGTGACAGAGCATTTGGACCTTTTTCACTGAGAGAATAGGATGTAGCCATTGACAATGGTGATGCCCTACATATAGCTTGCCATGGAAAGGAGTAAGAAGGATTGGATGAAGGCAGTAGGAAAGCAGAGATTCATAAGGAGCACAACATCTTCATACACCTATCTGAAATTCCCATCGATGATCTACATAAGTATTTCTATCTTTATTTTCAGTTTATTTATTATTAATATTCGAAAACTCTCTCACCATTTATTATCCACCTGGCTGAGATTTACAAGATGACCATAGCTTGCTTCATACCAACAATCTATGTGGGATCGACCCTTACTCACGTAAGGTTTATTACTTGGACGACCCAGTACACTTGCTGATTAGTTGAGCGAAGTTGTGAAATTATGTATGGACCATGGTATTGAGCACCAAGTTTTTGGGGCCATTACCTGGGAATCAATTTCGAACAACAATTTAAGTATGAATCACAATTTCGTCCACTATTGCCTAGCTGTTGAGCGATGCACACACGTGAAGCACGCGTACGCGTGGATTGTGCCGCAGACAAGTGACGCGTATGCGTGGGCGACGCGTACGCGTGACAGAGCTGCGACCTGTACGTGTCAGAAATCGCCCCCAGCAATTTCTGGGCTATTTTTGACCCAGTTTTTGGCCAGAAAACACAGATTAGAAGCTACAGAGTGGGAGAATCCATTCATTCAATGACACAACTTCCATTATTCACAATTTTAGGTTTTAGATGTAGTTTTAGAGAGAGAGGTTCTCTCCTCTCTCTTAGGTTTTAGGATTTAGGATTTCTTTAGGATTTAGGATTATCTCTTCTCAATCCCATGTTTAATGTTCCTTGAGTTAATTCTCTCATACTCTTATTAACTTTAATACTTTGATCTATACATCCCTTTTGTGATTGGATTCTCTATTTAATATAATTTGAGGTATTTCATATTCAAGATTGCTCTCTTTTGATCTATGTTGCTGATATTTGAGATTGGTTATTTGGATGTTATTATCTCCTATTGCTTCTCTACTATTTGGTGTTATGCCCTCCAAGTGTTTGATAAAATGCTTTGGAGGATTTTAATTTAGATTTTCACCCTTTTGGCCTTGGTTGAGTAATTGGTGACACTTGAGTTATCAAACTCCTTTGATTGATTGCTAATTAAAAGTTGCTAATTAACTTGAACTCCACTAACTCTAGTCTTTCCTTGGGAGTTGACTAGAACTTGAGGATTAATATTGATTTATCCACTTGACTTACCTTTATAGTTAGAGGTTGACCAAGTGGGAGCAACGGACAATTCTCATCACAATTGATAAGGATAACTAGGACAGGACTTCCAATTCTCATACCTTGCCAAGAGTTTTTATTTTTATTTTTCTATTCTCTCTACAATTTACTCTTCTCATTTCTCATCCCCACAACCCCAATTTACACAACTCATAACCAATAATAAGAACACCTCCCTGTAATTCTTTGAGAGACGACCCGAAGTTTAAATACTTCGGTTATCAATTTTATTAGGGGTTTGTTACTTGTGACAAACAATCTTTTGCACAAAAGGATTCCTTGTTGGTTTAGAAGTTATACTTTCAACGAAAACTTATTTGTAAAATTCTAAACTGTCAAAATCCGTTCGTCAATTACTCAATAGCTTTTAATCATGATTTTTCCTTAGTCCATCACCAATATTTTTCTTTGTTGCTTGAGGACAAGCATTCATTCTAAGTTTGGTGTTGGATGCTATGCTCTACATAGCCTAAAAGGATAATGAAGAGGTAGATGAGGAAGATGATGGCAATGAGAAATAAGGTTGTTGATTTCTATTTGTTTTGTTTCCTTCCTTTTTAATAATATGCATATATTATCTTGTTCTATCCTATACAATGCATTTATGAGTCTTGTTAGTCAAGTGCATATAATTACTTTTTCATCACAACCTACAATTATAGTTGTACTTACTCCTAAATATGGGCAAGGATCATGTACAAAAAAAAAAGGGTTGATCATAAAAAGTATGACAATGTGAGTCTGGAAGGCCAAACTAACTAAGAATGTTCAACACAAGCTGAGCCAAATTGCTTGAGGCCTTAGTTTAGGGGACTATTATGGGGTCTTTACACTTAACAAAGCCTTGAAGGAGCAATACGTAATGAATAACAATTAGTAAAAAGGGGTTGAAAGAGAAGCCAAAGGCTCTGAATAACACTGACTAAGGATCCAAGTCAAGTGCTTGTGGTGCTTATGTATCAAGAAAAAGCTTGAAAACAAAGCATTTAGAGTCACAGCTAAGCTCAAAGGTGCAAAGCACCCTCCCCCCAAAGAAAGAGAAAGCCAAAGGCTCTGAGTACCACTGATGGAGAATATCAAAAGAAAAATCAACTCAAAGATCCCTCCAATCAAGTGCTTGTGGTGCTTATGTATCAAATGGTAATACTTGAAAATAAAGCACTTAGAGTCATGGCTAGGCTCAAGGTACAAAGAGCCTAACAAAAAAATATGCAAAGAAATTAAATAAGCTTGCTTCAAGGTGATGATTCAAGGAAGGATCTCATAATCTAATCCGGATAGAGGTCTCAAAAGATTATAACCATTTGTGTTGAATTGTGCATAAGTGAAATGGATAACCAAAATTATTTGAATTGCTACTATTCACCTTTGTATTTTAAGCTTTAAGATTATGAAGATTATTCCTGATTTTTTTCTTGCTTGAGAAAAAGTTTGGTGTTGTGATGCATGAGCATCTGAAGCAATTTTCTTGGGCATTTCTCATAGAAAATTCATGACTTTTTCTTGGTAATATGATTTTTAAGACTATTCTATTAGTACTTTAATTTTCTTAGTTTCATGATTCCTATAGAAAAATTTTAGTAAAAGAGAAGCAAAAGTACAAGGAGGAACCAAGAATTGAAGACAAGTACAAAGAAAATTTATGGATGCTGTCAACCATGATCTCTTCACACTCCAATGAGCATAACTTGAGCTTTAAAGGTTCAAATGATTCGGTTCTCATGGCATTAGAAAGCCAACTTTTAGAGCTTTCCAATGATATATAATAAGTGATATTTTCTCTCTGGCATCATGCCGCTAAATGCCATGACATTGGCATTTTGCACCAGTCCGCGAAGCAACCTTGGCACCAAACGCCACGACTTCAAGTTTGGCGCTAGTTCCTGCACCCAGGGTGGTCTACACGCCCTTCGGAATGCAGTCTCATGTATTTAATTTATATTTTAATTAGTAAAATATATTATTTAGGTTTTTTAAAATTTAAATTTGAATTTGTATTAGTAGGAATTTTAGTATAAATAAGTGATATCACTCACAGAGGCTGGCCTCTTCCACTCTCTCTTCTTCTAAAATTTACAGTTTTAATTTTATAAGGATTCTCTAAAGAACATGAGTTTTTAATTCTCTTCGGTTAAGGTTAGGAGCTCTGTTAATTCCATGGTTTAATACATTAGCTTTTCTACTATTAATTTATGCAATTGATTTCTTCTTAAGAAAATGTTTTCGTTCTTCATCTTAAAAGATTTGAATATGTTGGGAAACAATTCTTCTCTAATTTGAATTCTTGTAACTTCTTGGAAAATTTGATTAATTGAATTAAGCATGAAAATCGTTCTCATAAAATCAACCAGAAGAGATTCTTATGAATTGTGTGGTTTTATAAATCAGTGAACGTTCTTCAACTATTTTCTTAAATAATTGACTAAGGGATTAGTTATTAATTAGGTTAAAGATAAATTAAATCACCAAGGAATTGGGTTTAATTACTAATGATTTGCCATAAAAGTATATTTGCATGACTAAGGTGGAAAGTGAAAAATATTAATCCAAAAATTTTAACTTCTCCAAAGCCTTAACTCATTTATTCATATTATTTTTCACACTCACTGTTTTCTTTCATTTGCTTGCTGTTTATGTTTCAAAATTTTCAAAATTCAAATTTTGATTGTTTGAATAGAATAATCAATTGACTATCACTTGCTTATCCATTAATTCTCGTGGGATCGATACTCACTCACCTGAATTTATTATTTGATACATCTCAGTGCACTTGTCGGTATTTTGTGGTTTATAAAATCCGTGATCATTGTCCAATGCACGTACTGATTGACTGTTGAACTTGGAAAAACCCACATATTGATTGATTATTGAACTTGAGGACACCCACATACTGTTGATTTCTGTTTTTCATTGTGCTTATATTATGGCGTCTAGCTTTGCAACGATTGCCGGTGGTCATATACTAATGGTATTCTTAACTATATCGACACATATGCACGTACAGTATACAATGGGAAGCCATATCTGGGACTTGTTCCCAGGTAATGTTTGGTTGTGGGGTGTAAATTGACACATGAGCTCATAGCTTGCGCTAGGACTAGACATGTATCATATTTGGTTGCACATATTTATGTGTTGTGTATTTTTGTGAATATTATGTGTGCTTTTGGTTAATTGCTTTCCATTCTTTGTTTGTTGAATTTGTAACTGTTCTATTGCTTGTTTGCTATATAATAAGGAATAAAATGAACTTAACTATTACCCTGACCCTACTAAGAACTCCCCAATTCTTACCCCCTCTTTTCACCCTATAGATGAAAATGAAAGAACCTTTCCATGATCTACCAGAAGTTTTTGCTTATGAGAACTCCGATCTCATCCGTATGTACATGCTTCACGACTTGCCAAAAGAAAAGACCATATGGTTGTTTTTGCTTGACGATATCCTGTTTAGTCACATCTGAAGACCTAGAAGGTCTTCCCCTCACTTTTGTGACTTAGAGGGGATTAGGCTTATAAAGAGAATTAGGCATATATTGCTAAAAATTGGGTCGTCACAGAAATCCTTGGTACGCCATGGGCTCCAAGTTTAAAGTGAAAAAGTGTGGCATATATTGCTGGATTCCAGAACTTGATGGGCAACCCTGTTTAACTAGAATGTTCCCTAAATCCTCATTGTTATCCTTGCCTCTCATGTATGGCTCGAGGTCGTCATCATTCTGCAATACATCTTCCATAGAATTTGACACTCCACTCCCTGTAGAAGCTGATATCCTACTAGAAGTAGCTATCGCATTGCTAGCTCACCATAGGAACGATTATCACTAATGTCACTAAGCATCATCATTATCGATGTTTAAATCAACTGCAAAGGATGAAAATGCCACTAACGTTATTTCTGGTGCAACTACAAGAACCAAGCTAGTGGCAACTACAGGCATTAAGGTAGAAGCTCCTAACAGTCTAAGAGATTCAGGATTCTGATTTGATCCTCCTAAACTAGTGACCACATTCCCAAGTTTTGCCAACAATTCAGGAGTTCTTACTTTGGAAAACTGACAATAACAATGAAACAGAACTTGCAAATTTTTATCATTCTCTATTTCAAAAGAATTATTTCACAAAATCTCATACAATAGAAATGGAAATCCAATAAAATAATTTTCAATTCAAATAAAAGTAATAATGTCAAATATGAATTGCTTGAGAATAGATTTTTAGGATAATTTTTCTGAAGTAAAATAAAAAATCTGTAATTTCAGAAAAAAATTATTCTATCTTTATTTTTTAGAATCCAATTTTTATTTTTTTGGTTTACAAGAAGTTCACCCAAACCTTAGGCAAACCTTAGCATTTTGGACGAAGTTTGTAAACCCCGAAAAATTAATAAATAATTAACTAATAAATTAATTATTATTTAAAAAAATTAAAAAGTAAATTTTATTGTTTAGAATGGCAGAAATAATTAAAATACGAATTTTGATATTAATTTTAAAGATGGCCCAAGATTGGGCCGAACGGGCCGAACTAAGCAAACCAGGCCCATAATGGTCCCAAGGCCCAGCCCAATTCATTAATATACATGAGCTTCAGCTCATCCTCCTCCCCCATCAAAGGGAAACACGCTGAAAGCAAAGGAAAGGGTGAAAAATACAAGTGAAACATGCAAACTCTCACCTAAATCTTCAATCCAACATAACTTTTGAAATGGAGCTCCAATTGACGAGCCGTCAATGGTCAAGCATTTGTCTCAAAATTCTCTATAAAACCCATGCAACAATTTGGTAAGAAAATTCTAAATTCGTGCCCAGTTCTTCCCTTTTCAGTTTTGTGATTTGAGTTTTGAAATTTGAGAGGTTTTGTAATTTTGATGGTTTAAGGGTACTCTAGCGGTAGATAATCATTGGGTTTTGCCCATGTCATCAGTGGGTAAGGTGAGAAACTCATGTCCCTTGTGAATACTTTGATTTTGTGAAGTTTAGGTATTGATTTGTGGTTATGAATGGAATTATATGTATTAGATTGAAATTTTGTTGAATTGGAGATTGAATTGGTGAAATTGGATGCTTGGGAGTGTATCTTGGAAGCTGAGTTTTCATTGGAGAGGCTTGAAGCCTTGGGTTTTGTGGAACGGTAGTCAATTGTGACGTTCCGGGATTAATGGGGAATCGGCCAAGGTATGGTTTCGATTTCTCGTAGCTAAAATATAATGTGTCGTAAAAACTTAGGTTAGTCGACCGTAGGATAAGAATTGAATTATTGTTGTTGTTGATGATTGTGTTGGATTGATATGCATAATGATTAGTGAGTTTGAGGTTGTTGTTGGTGCCATATTAGTTGTGGTATTGGTGTTGTGTTTGATAGAGATAATTGATGATGTATATGACAATGATACTGATGATGATGTATATTGAACTTGAATAGATGGATATAATAGTGATGATTATTAGTATGAGTAATATTGATGGTGGTGGAATAATGTGTTTTGTGGTGTTTGATGATGCATACATATATATAGAATTTGTTGATGTATGTTTGGGAAAGTTGAATGATTATGAACGATATGAATGAATGATCTATAATGAAATTGAAAATGATAATGTTTTGAGGTTTAACGTGGCAAGGTTCGTGGTGGTTTACTGCTTTCCTAGTGTCGAGATGTTATGTGGGGTTTGTGGTGATGTACCGCCCACATGCATATATATTTTGTTTGAAAGGCATGCATCATGTGCATTTGTATATTTTGTTTGAGTGTGCATTGTCTTGGCTTGCTTAATTGTTTATTCATGTTAATTGCTAATTTCCTACTAGTTATATATGCTTTTGTATGTGCTTGTTTTGTCTGTTTTGCTTGTCTATGCACCGGAGTTGGAGAATTAGAGGAAAGACGGAGGATTTGAGGGTTTTAGTACGGTTTTGATTAAGTTTATAACCTTAGAGGACCACCCCGTTTATGGTTTTCCATTTTAAATCTTTAAGTTTTATAATCTAAGTTTTAGAGTCCTAGGATCGCCTTCAGCTTTTCCGGGACGTTATGTTAGAGATGTGGGCACTGTTACCATGCTGAGAACCTCCGGTTCTCATTCCATACATGTTGTTTTTAGATACAGGTTGAGAAGCACCACACTGTGTATTCTAGAGACTCTGAAGAAGCAAAGAACTCTTAAGACTCAGAGTTGTATTTTGTTTATATTTATATATGTATATAGATTCTTCTCCTTGTATTTTATGTTTGTCCCTCTTAGACGTTGACTCGGAGAAACATGTCGTCAGTTTTTTGTTTTGGGTTACTTTGGGGTATATATATATATATATGTATATGTATACTCTGGTCGGTATTTACTTCGCAGGCTGAGCCTAGAGCTTATCAACTAATGATTTTTTTTGGAACTCTGATCTTATAGATTTATATTATCTTTTCCGTTCAATCTTATCCACCTTTCTAATTCTATCCGATCGTGATGGTGTTAGTTGTGTCTGTATTGATAGTGTTGATGGTTATCCTGTATTGTAAATGATGAATGAGTTGGTTGTGGTTTCCTGTACTTATAGGATGAGCAATAGTTGTATAAAAAGTGCTTGTTGATGGAATGAAAACATTGTTAACTATGAAATTATTGTTTTTATATTTGTTCATGAAATAAACCAAAAATAGTAAATGATGAAGAAGGCAACAAAAGTGATTGAAAATCACAAAGCATAGTGTATTAAGATAAATTTCATTGTTTAGCAAAAAACAGCCAATGACAAAGATAAAAGGCAGCCAAGGAACATGATTTTTCTAACTGTAGTTTTCTTAAAAGCAAGACAACACAACAAAACATAAAGGATCATAATTCACCATCTAGTCATTGTCTATTGAAAAATCCTAATAACACAAAACAGAAGGCCCTACACAAATTTATCTAAAGTCTTCAATTCTTCTTTCTTGGAGGCTTAAATCCTGGAGTTGGGATGTCATCAAGTTGGCAAATTTTGTTGTTGTTGCTGAAGATGCACCCTGCAAGGGATTAACTTTTGAAGAGGTTGCCAGTGGAGAGGATCTTCTTCTTGGTGACAAGCCTTTTCATACCAGGATCCTATATGAAAAAAAGTTGGCATTACATATAATTTGAGCAGTCCACTTAAATCACAAAAGCATAATTATATAAATATTAAGCTATTTGTTGAAAATCTTCAGCGTCAAAAGCAGTTGGCTGAGATATCTCGATCTCCACGAGTTGTGCAATTGGATTGCTTTTCCCATCACTTTGGTCACCGTCATCTTGGGGTTGCTCAACTTGCTGCTCAGGCACAGGATGTCCTCCATCTTTTTTCTTCTTCTTAGCCACTTCGACAACAACGACAGCATCAGCCACCCTCTTCTTTTTGCAACCTCTCTTTGTATGTCCCTTTTCACCACAGAAGCTGCAGGTAAAGGTCCCCAACTGCCTTTTTAGATGTACACCATCTCCAGTGTTACTCAACAGTTTTATATCAACTTTAGGCTTTTTAGTTCCTAAACTACCCTTCTCATCTGCATCCATCCTTCTCTTCATCTTGAGTTTTTCAGATTTCTTCTTGATTTTAGGGGCATGTGGCCTACTGCAGTCCTCTGCTTGCTTCTATAGTGGTTAACCAGGAATTGGATGAATGTGATGATTATATGTTTCTCTGTATGATTCCATCGTTAGCCATCTATGACAGAAATCATCTGGTTGCTTGTCCACACGAGATAGGGCAGCACACATGTGTACACACAGAATACCTGCAGATGCCAAACAATCACATCAACTATGCATCCTAGTCATATAGCAAAGATAATTACTTGGGATACAAAGATAATTGTTATGCATAAGATAATTGTTATGCAGCTCTCTAAACCTTGCACCCTCCCTAAACAGTGGGCATGCATTTTCAGAATCGTATCCTTCTTCCAGCTCATCTTCTAAATTTAGAAGAGTCTTCATCTCCTCTAAGTGCCAAGAATTGGTGCCATCTGAGTCAACACCTGGGTCTAGTCCATCCTCTGTATATTCAGCAACACTACCGACAAATCCAAGATCAACTTCATTATCACCTACCTCCTGAACCACACCATCGTCTTCAAGCAATATCTTCTCCTTCCTTTTACATAGTGGATTAACATTTCTGGATTGCATATTTGCCTATACCTTGTTTCTCCTAATTCTACTCTTAGTCTTAGCATCATTCCCTGTAGCATCAGAACTAGAGAAACTTTCTTCATTAGGGCATGGCCTAAAAAGGCTATCTTCTTCACTGTCAGAGGAGTCTGAAGACACCTCAAAGGAAACTTCATTGTTAAACACTTTGCTCTTGAATCCTCTAGCAGTAGACCTTGTACAAGGTCTCCTGTAAATACTTGATTTCTTGGACAGTTTTTGCTTGTTGTACTTATCTGATTTAGTGCTCTGGCTGGGCTTGGTGGGCTTAGTGTGCTGAATGGTTCTGGTGGGCTTGGTGGGCTTAGTGGGCTGGATGAATCTGGTGGGCTTCATTGCCTTGGGGCTTTGGTTATCTTGGGAGGGTTGGTTGTCTTGGTAGGATTAGTGTTTTGTGTAGGCATCATGGATTGGTTTGGAGTCCTTGACACTGATGGTGGCTTTGTGACTTTGGATGTGGTGTGAACATTGATTTTCGAGTGTAATGATTGTGTTTGCCGTGGAGATGTCTTATTTTTGTAGGTACAGAATTTGGGGTGGCAGCAACTATGAGTGCATAAGTCTCATCGAATGGGGGACTCACATAAGCTTTTGTAGTAGTATTACACCCCTCTCCACCATCATCATCATAATATACAACTGTGTTACCTCCCACTAACACCTCCGGTACTGACACTCAATGCTCGAAATATACATCAATCATTCCCTGATTTATCCTAGCACAATTCACCATCTCTCTTATTTCGTTGTCACTATTTACGTTTCTCAACCAATTATCCAAACATTTTCTAGGAACATACCATCAGCAATGCTTTATGTCATTGTATCCAAGCTCCTTATGGTAGTTCCGTATAAAGAAGACATCTAGAGTATCAGCGTCTAGATCACCTAAACAAGTCTTGTTGTCTGGAAAATATGCTATTATTCCATCTACATTTTTTTATGTCACCCCCATGATGAAACACGATGTCCAACCTCTCTTCCATCTGCACAAAATTCAAAATTTCCACTTAATACAAGCAGATTTTGTTGGCCTACTAATGCATTATAGAAAAAGCAAAATCAACACCATAAGAACACATATTTTTTCAATTCTGCATATATCGTTTATCGTATCCCTGTTTCATTCGGGTAAAATAGAGCAACCCCACAAAACCTGAACCAATCTTCAAACCTTAGATACTACAATGACAACAAAACGAGTAAACCTCAACCACACTAACAACTTGCATATCATGAAGAACCAACACTGTATTGAAAATTCAAGATAAAAGAAAAGGAAATAACTAAAAGAGTCTTCAGTTGGATTACTTCATCTCTCAACTTTTTAAACCCAGCATATAGAACCCACGGTAACGCCATTGATAAAGAGACGAATATGAAGTGAGAGGGTGGAAGAAAAAGAGACGAGTGAAGTATTTATATTGGAGACAACTTTTTTTCATGCTAAATGTCATATAAATAGCGTCGTTACTTGCACTCAAGGGCACCAAACCAAAATGACATTTTGGAGCCATCCAGCATGGCAAAATGACGTCACGTAAGCGCTCCGGTGATGACTCATCACTAGAAATAAGTCCAAGGACCACTATGAGTGCTTGGAGCTCTTTCTGGAGGACTACAATGGAAAAATCGGGATCTTGAGGACTACACTGGGTATTCACGCGAATCTCAGGGACTACTACTGTTTTCCATCCAATTACGCTTGCTTCTATTCTAAGATATTCACTTGTACTTCAATGTGATGAATGTGATGATTCGTGACACTCATCATCATTCTCAAATCCATGAACGCGTGCTTGACAACCACTTCCGTTCTATTTGAGCTCAACGTAGTCATTGAGCGACAGCTTGAGTGCGTATCTCTTGGGCTCCTGATCCACGAGTTTGACTGCTTCTCCTGACAACAGAGCATAAATCCGTGAGATCATAAACTTCGTGGTAAAGGCTCCAAACAATTGGCAGCATTCTTGAGATCCGGAAAGTCTAAACCTTGTCTGTGGTATTCCGAGTAGGATCTGGGAAGGGATGACTATGACGAGCTTCAAACTCGCGAATGTTGGGTGCAGTGACAGTGTGCAAAAGGATAAATGTATCATATTCCGACACAAGTGAGAACCAACAGATGATTAGCCCTACGGGAATTGTAGCTGGACCATTTTCACTGAGAGGACGGATGGTAGCCATTGACAACAGTGATCCACCAACACATAGCTTGCCATAGAAGGAGCCATGCGTGTTTGGAGAAAAAGACAGTAGGAAAGCAGAAATTCAGAGGGCAGAGCATCTCTGAAACCCCAACCTGTTCTCCATTACTGAATAACAAGTATCATTCATTTCATGTTCTTTACCTTTTTGCAAACAAAACTCTTTTTATTATTAAACTCCTGACTAAGAGTTACAGGATAACCATAGCTTGCTTCAAGCCGGCAATCTCCGTGGGATCGACCCTTACTCACGTAAGGTATTACTTGGACGACCCATTGCACTTGCTGGTTAGTTGTGCGGAGTTGCAAAAGTGTGATTGCAATTTCGTGCACTAAGTTTTTGGCGCCGTTTCCGGAGATTGTTCGAGTTTAGACAACTGACGGTTTATCTTGTTGCTTAGATTAGGAATAAATTATTTTTGTTGATTTAGAGTTTTCTGTTTGAGTCTAGTTTCATGTTTTAAATTTGGTGTCCATTACATGTTTTTATTATTCTTCATATTTTTGAATTTTCGTGTCCCTTGTTTGATCTTCAGTTTTTCTTGTTCTATGTCTTTCCTTGTTTTTCTTGTGCATTTTCAATTTATTAGTGTCCAACGTATAAAAATTTTTAAGTTTGGTGTCCTTTGTGTTTTTGTTTTCTTAAAAATTTTCAAAATTTGTTCTTGGTGTTCATCTTGATCTCCAAAGTTTTCTTGGTGTTCATCTTGACATTCAAAGTTTTCTTGTTTGTTTTCTTTGTTTTAATCCAAAAATTTGTGTCTTGATTCATTTTGTTGTTTTTCTCTTTCTTCATTAAAATTCAAAAAATCTAAAAAAATATCTTTTCCTCTAATTAATCATAATTTTCGAAATCTTTGGGTTGACTTAGTAAAAAAATTTTAAAATTTAGTTGTTTCTTGTTAGTCAAGTCAAAATTTCAATTTTAAAAATTTTTATCTTTTTTTAAAATATTTTTCAAAATAAATTCTTTTTCAAATTTCTTTTTATATTTTTCGAAAATCTTTTATAAAATTTTTCAAAATCCTTTTTCTTTTTTTATTTTCGAATTGCTTGTCCCATTTTGTAGTTTGATTGAAAAATTTTAAGTTTGGTGTTTTCTTGTTAAAAAAGTTTCAATCTTTAAAATTTTAAATCATATCTTTTTCAAATCTTTTTTTTATTTTCTTACAAGTGTTGATCTTCAAGTATCTTTAGTTCTAGGACACATCTTTTTCAAAACTACCAAACCACTTTTTCTCTCCTCTTAATTTTCAAAACTTCCATTTAATTTTTCATTTATTTTATTTTATTTTTTTCTTTTTTAACTTCGGTATTCAAAAAAAATTTAAAATACTTATTGTTCATTTACAATTCACATCATCTCCCTTTCTCCATCATGGACCTAAGTGGAAATGAACAGTCCAGAAGGACTCTGGGGTCATATGCAAATCCCACTACTACTTCATATGGAAGTAGTGTCTGTATACCCTCTATTAGAGCCAGCAGTTTTGAGTTAAATTCTCAGCTCATTATCATAGTGTAGCGAAATTGCCACTATTCTGGTCTTCCATAGGAAGAACCTATTGAGTTTCTGGCACAGTTCTTACAAATTGCTGATACAGTACATGATAAGAAAGTGGATCAAAATGTCTACAGATTATTGCTTTTTCCATTTACTGTAAAAGACCAAGCTAAGAGGTGGCTAAATAACCAACCAAAGGCCAGCATAAGAACATAGAAACAGCTATCAGACAAATTCCTGAATCAATATTTTCCCCCAAAGAGGATGACACAGCTAAGGCTAGACATCCAAGGCTTTAAATAAGAGGATAATGAATCTCTTTATGATGCATGGGAGAGGTACAGAGAGATGCTAAGGAAATGCCCCTCTGAAATGTTTTCAGAATGGGTGCAGTTAGACATCTTTTACTATGGGCTTACAGCAAAGGCCCAGATATCTCTAGACCACTCATCTGAAGGATCTATACACATGAGAAAGACAATTGAGGAGGCTCAAGAGCTCATTGATACAGTTGCTAGAAATCAGCATCTGTACTTAAGTAGTGAGTCCTCCAAGAAAGAAGAGGCTAAAGCAGTATCCACTGAACTTAGTCCTCCAGAACAAGTTGCTAAACTCAATCAACAATTACTTGTTCTAACAAAATAGTTAGCAGAATTTAAAGAGATGTTACAAGACACTCAAAATGCTAAGAAGAATATGGAAGCATAATTGGATCAGACAAGAAAGCAATTATCTAAACAAATAATAGAAGAGTGCCAAGCTGTTCATTTGAGGAGTGGAAAGACATTGAATGCCTCAACTCAAAGCAGCAGGAAGCCAAGAAAGGAACAACTGACAGGGGATGACTAAGCCACTGCCCAAAATCCCTCTGAAGACAGTAAGAGCCCAGAGAGGAATGATTCTGGCGTTCAAACGCCAGAAAAGGGTGCAAAATTGGCGTTAAACGCCTAGTGGATGGCTAATTCTGGCGTCCAAACGCCAGAAAAGGGTCGAAAATTGGCGTTAAACGCCCATCCAGCCCCAAATCCTAGCATTAAAATGCCAATAAGAGATCAGACACCTGCAGGTGCTGATAACAACCCCCTTAAGCAGGCTTCTCCAACCACTTCTATAGAAAATAAACCTGTAGCAACTAAGGTTGAAGAATATATAGCCAAGATGCCTTATCCTCAAAAACTCCACCAAGCGGAATAGGATAAACAATTTTCCCGCTTTGCAGACTATCTCAAGACTCTTGAAATAAAGATTCCATTTACAGAGGCACTTGAGCAAGTACCCTCTCATGCTAAGTTCATGAAAGAGATCTTAAGTCATAAGAAGGATTGGAGAGAAACTGAAAAAAGTTTTCCTCACTGAAGAATGCAGTGCAGTCATTCTGAAAATCTTACCAGAGAAACTTAAAGATCTTGGAAGCTTTATGATACCATGCACATTGGAGGGTGCTTGTACCAAGACAGCTCTATGTGATCTTGGGGCAAGTATCAACCTGATACCTACATCCACTATCAGAAAGCTTGGTTTAACTGAAGAAGTCAAACCAACCCGAATATGTCTCCACTTGTTGACGGCTCCATTAAAATGCCATCAGGCATAATTGAGAACATGATTGTCAAGGTTGGGCCATTTTCCTTTCCCACTGACTTTGTAGTGCTGGAAATAGAGGAGCACAAGAGTGCAACGCTCATTTTAGGAAGACCTTTCCTAGCAACTGGATGAACCCTCATTGATGTCCAAAAAGGGGAGGTGACCCTGAGAGTCAATGAGGATGAGTTTAAGTTGAATGCTGTCAAAGCTATGCAGCATCCAGACACCCCAAACGACTGCATGAGCGTTGACATTATTGACTCCCTGGTGGAAGAGGTCAATATGGTTGAGAGTCTCGAATCAGAGCTAAAGGAAATTTTTAAAGATGTCCAGCCTGATCTAGAGGAACCAGAAAAAACAAAAGAACCTCTAATAACTCCTCAGGAAGAGGAGAAGCCTCCTAAATCCGAACTTAAACCACTACCACCATCTCTGAAATATGCATTTCTGGGAGAGAATGACACTTTTCCCGTGATCATAAGCTCTGCTTTAGAGCCACAGGAAGAGAAAGCACTAATTCAGGTGCTAAGGACACACAAGACAGCTCTTGGGTGGTGCATAAGTGATCTTAAGGGCATTAGCCCAGCCAGATACATGCACAAGATCCTATTGGAGGATAATGCTAAGCCAGTAGTTCAACCACAGAGGCGGCTGAATCCAGCCATGAAGAAGGTAGTGCAGAAAGAGGTCACTAAGTTACTAGAGGCTGGGATTATCTATCCTATTTCTGATAGTCCCTGGGTGAGCCCTGTCCAAGTTGTCCCCAAGAAGGGAGGCATGACAGTGGTTCATAATGAAAAGAATGAACTGGTTCCTACAAGAACAGTTACAGAGTGGCGTATGTGTATTGACTACAGAAGGCTCAATACAGCCACCAGAAAGGTTCATTTTCCTTTACCATTCATAGACCAGATGCTAGAGAGACTAGCAGGTCATGATTACTATTGCTTTTTGGATGGCTATTCAAGTTACAACCAAATTGTAGTGGACCCTCATGATCAAGAGAAAATAGCATTCACATGTTCATCTGGAGTATTTGCCTACAGAAGGATGTCATTTGGTCTGTGTAATGCACCTGCAACCTTTTAGAGATGCATGCTCTCTATCTTCTCTGATATGGTAGAGAAATTTCTGGAAGTCTTCATGGATGACTTCTTAGTATTTGGAGACTCATTCAGCTCCTGTCTTGACTATCTAGCACTTGTTGTGAAAAGGTGCTAAGAGACTAACCTAGTTTTAAACTGGGAGAAATGTCACTTTATGGTGACTGAAGGAATTGTCCTTGGGCACAAAATTTTGAACAAGGGAATAAAGGTGGATCAAGCTAAGGTAGAAGTAATTGAAAAACTACCACCACCTACCAATGTTAAGGCAATCAGAAGCTTTCTGGGGCATGCATGATTCTATAGGAGGTTTATAAAGGATTTTTCGAAAATTGCCAAACCTCTGAGCAATCTGCTAGCTGCTGATACACCATTTGTCTTTAACACAGAGTGTTTGTAGGCCTTTGAGACTCTGAAAGCTAAGCTGATCACAGCACCAGTCATTTCTGTACCAGACTGGACATTACCATTCGAACTAATGTGTGATGCCAGTGACCATGCCATTGGTGCAGTATTAGGACAGAGGCATGACAAGCTTCTACATGTCATTTATTATGCTAGTCGTTTTTTAAATGACGCACAGAAGAATTACACAACCACAGAGAAGGAGTTGCTTGCAGTGGTTTATGCCATTGACAAGTTCAGATCTTATTTAGTAGGATCAAAAGTGATTGTGTACACTGACCATGCTGCTCTAAAATATCTCTTCACAAAGCAGGATTCAAAACCCAGACTCATAAGATGGGTGTTGCTTCTGCAAGAGTTTGATATAGAAATAAGAGACAGAAAAGGGACAGAGAACCAAGTAGCTGACCACCTGTCCTGGATAGAACTAGTAGCAGAAGCATCCCTCCTTCCTACTGAGATCTCTGAAACCTTCCCGGATGAGCAATTGTTTGCCATTCAGGAAGCACAGTAGTTTATAGACATTGCAAACTATAAAACTGTGAGATTCATACCCAACGAGTACAGCAGGCAGCAAACAAAAAATTGGTTTCTGATGCAAAATACTACTTGTGGGATGAACCATATCTCTTTAAGAGGTGTGCAGATGGAATAATCCATAGATGTGTACCTAGAGAAGAGGCGCAGAATATCCTATGGCACTGCCATGGATCACAATATGGAGGACATTTTGGAGGTGAGCGAATAGCCACAAGGGTTCTCTAATGTGGCTTCTACTGGCCTACTCTCTACAGAGACTCCCGAGAGTTTGTACGTAACTGTGACAGTTGCCAAAGAGCTGGTAATCTGCCTCACAGTTATGCCATGCCTCAATAAGGGATCTTAGAGATTGAGTTGTTTGATGTATGGGACATTGACTTTATGGGACCTTTCCCACCATCATATTCAAACACTTACCTTCTTGTGGCAGTAGACTATGTATCTAAATGGGTAGAAGCAATTGCAACACCCACTAATGATACTAAGACAGTGCTGAAATTCCTCCAGAAGCACATCTTCAGCAGATTTGGTGTCCCTAGAGTACTAATCAGTGATGGGGGCACTCATTTCTACAATAAACAGCTTGACTCTGCTCTGGTCCGATATGGAATTAACCACAAAGTAGCAACTGCATATCACCCACAGACAAATGGGCAGGTTGAAGTCTCAAATAGAGAACTAAAACGAATCTTGGAACGGACTGTAAACACCCGTAGAAGGGATTGGGCAAGAAGTCTGAATGATGCTCTGTGGGCATGTAGAACTGCATTCAAGACTCTTATAGGGACCTCTCTATACCAGCTTGTGTATAGAAAAGCCTGTCATCAGCCAGTAGAACTGGAACACAAGGCCTACTAGGCAACCAGGTTCCTAAACCTTGATGCTAAGGTAGCTGGAGAAAAGAGATTACTCCAGTTGAATGAGCTAGAGGAGTTCAGACTCAATGCTTTCGAAAATGCTAAAATTTACAAGGAGAAAGCAAAAAGGTGGCATGACAGAAAGCTATCACCTAGAGTCTTTGAGCCAGGACAGAAGGTTCTACTATTTAACTCTAGGCTCAGATTGTTCCCTGGGAAACTGAAATCCCGGTGGAAGGGACCATATGTAATTACAAGTGTGTCACCATATGGATATGTAGAGCTTCAAGATATTGACTTTGACAAAAAGTTCATTGTTAATGGGCAGAGAGTCAAACATTATCTTGAAGGCAATATTGAGCAAGAATGCTCAAACTTGAGACTAGATTAAAGCTCAATAAAGTCCAGCTAAAGACAATAAAGAAGTGCTTGCTGGGAGGCAACCCAGCCATCAGCATAAATTAGATGTTTATAACAATTATATGAGTAATCTTATCTTGTTTCTCAATAATTTCAGTAAATAATTTAGAAAAATGAAGGTTCAAAACATAAAGCAGATGAATCACAGAGAAAAAGAGCTCACTAGCGTAAAAACTCCAGTAAGAGGTATTTTGGGCGTTAAACGCCAGAATGGGCATCATTCTGGGCGTTTAACGCCAGTAAAGGTAGCATTCTGGGCGTTAAACGCCAGAATGGGCAGCATTCTGGGCGTTTAACACCAAAATGAGCAGTGTCCTGGGCGTTCAGAAAAACGCCCAGTGACAAAGGATTTCTGGCGTTTAACGCTAGCTAGGGTACCTGGTTGGGCGTTAAACGCCCAGATTGGCCAGTAGATGGGTGTTAAACACCAGAATGGATACCATTTTGGGCGTTTAACGCCAGAACAGTAGGGGGAGGGGAATTTCGTTCCCAATTCATTTTTTTTCAAATTTTCTTGTTTTCATTCATAATTTTCTGCATAAAAACATTACAAATCTTCATCTTTCAACCCTATTTCAAAAATTAATGATTTTATAAATTCTTTTTCAAAACAATTTTAAACCTCATTTTTTTCAAATTATTTCCAAATCATTTCTTCATCCACCTTATCTTTTATTTCTTAGATGCATCAACAAAAATTCTGATTTCATTTCTTCATATCTTCTAAATTTTAAAATCCTATCTTTTTCATATCATAATTATTTTTTATCAATCATATCTTTCCCCCTTATCTTTTTTAAAAAAATTCGAAACCCACCCCCTTCCCTTTTAAATACCCATTTGGCCACCTCCTTGAGCAATTATTCGAATCTTTCTCTCCCTCTTTTCCTTTTCTTTCTTTTCTTTTGCTTGAGGACAAGTAAAACTCTAAATTTGGTGTGATTTTCCATGATCACTGACCAATATCATGGCCCCTAAAGGAAAATAAACCACTCCAAGAGGCAAGAAAGAAAACAATCCAAAACCACAATAGATGCATGAGAGGTTCTGCACCAAAGAACATGCAGACCACTACTTTAAAATTGTGGGCAGAAGATCAGTGATCAGAAGTTAAATTCGATCTAAAAGAAGACGAATATCCGGAGATCCAAGAACAGATTCGAAACAGAGGCTGGGAAGTCCTAGCTAATCCTGAGGCACTTGTGGGAAGAAACATGGTCCATGAATTCTATGCAAATCTGTGGCTGACAGATAAGCAAAATTAGAGGGAACTGCCTTCCACACCTTTCGGACTATGGTCAGAGAGAAGATTATTTACTTTCACCTTGATAAAGTGAGAGAAGTCCTTAAACTTCCTCAACTACAAGATGATCCAAAATCCTTTAATAGGAGAATGGCTAAAGATAAAAAGTTAGATTAAGTTCTAGAGGATATATGCCTCCTTGGAACCAAGTGGATAACCAACACAAAAGGTGTTCCAAACCAACTGAAGAGAGATCTCAAACTAGTTACTAGGGGTTGGCTGGATTTCATTAGGCATTCTATTCTTCCCACCAGTAACTGCTCTAAAGTCACTGTCAAGAGGGCAGTGATGATTCACTATATTATGCTAGGAAAAGAGGTGGTGGTTCATCAGCTGATTCCTTGTGAAATTTACACATTTGCACACAAGGAATCCATTGAAGCCAAGTTAGCTTACCCAAGCTTGATCAGTCTGTTATGTAAAGATGCTGGGGTGAAGATAGGTGTGGATGAGTATATCACAATTGAACACCCAATCACCAAAAAGGTAATGGATGGACCTCAAGTTCAAGACAACCTCAGCAAGAGGAGAGTGCATGAACTCCTTCCAAAAATTCCTCAATTTGACTACTGGACCCGCTTAGAAGCATCTGTCACGAAGCTGCAAGAAGCTATGGATCAACTCAAAGAAGAGCAGCAGAATCAGAACATCATGCTTTGCAAATTGCTCAAGGAATAAGAGCAGCAAGGGCGTGAGCTACAGGAGCTGAAGCGCCAGAGGCTATCCCTTGAAGCGTCAAGCGTCCCACAGATTGAAGGAGCACCTATCTCCCAAAATCAAGGTTGTTGAGTCCTAACTCTGTGATAACTTCTTTTATTAGGGACCTATATTAAGAATTGCATGAGCATTAGTATTAGGATTGCATGATCATTATTATTATAATTGCATGAGCATTAGTATTAATTTTTATCAATTTGGGTATAATATAATTTTCTTATCATCATCAAACATGAATAAAATAGTAGATTTTTTTAGAAGAACAAGGTGCAAATATTTTGAGTACAAAATAAGAAAAATTCAAATTATTTATATGTGGTGGCATTACTTTAGCTCTCTAAATGAATGCTTGAACAGTGCATATTTTTATAGTGAAGTTTATGAACGTTAAAATTGTTGGCTCTTGAAGGAATAATAAAAAAAGAGAAATGTTATTGATAATCTAAAAAATCATAAAATTGATTCTTGAAGCAAGACAAAGCAGTGAATCCTATACAAAGCTTCTGGAAAAAAAAGAGAGAAAGAAAAAGAAAAAGCAAGCAGAAAAAGCCAGTAACCCATTAAACTAAAAGGCAAGGGTAAAGAGGATCCAAGGCTTTGAGCATCAGTGAATAGGAGGGCCCAAGGGAATAAAATCCTGGCCTAAGCAGCTAAATCAAGTTGTCCCTAACCATGTGCTTGTGTCATGAAGGTCCAAGTGAAAAGCTTGGGACTGAGTGGTTAAAGTCATGATCCAAGGCAAAAGAGTGTGCTTAAGAACTATGGACACCTCTAACTGGGGATTCTAGCAAAGCTGAGTCACAATCTGAAAAGGTTCACTCAGTTATGTGTCTGTGGCATTTATGTATCCGGTGGTAATAGTGGAAAACAAGATGCTTAGGGTCACAGCCGAGACTCATAAGTAGCTGTGTTCAAGAATCAACATACTTAACTAGGAGAATCAATAACACTATCTAAATTTTGAGTTCCTATGGATGCCAATCATTCTGAACTTCAAAGAATAAAATGAGATGCCAAAACTATTCAGAAGCAAAAAGCTCTAAGTCCCACTCATCTAATTTAAATTAGAGCTTCATTAAAGACTCTGAGATGTTATTGCACCATAATCTTCTTTTCATACTATTTTATTTGTCTAGTTGCTTGGGGACAAGCAACAGTTTAAGTTTGGTGTTGTGACACTTTTGCAACTCCACACAACTAACCAGCAAGTGCACTGGGTCGTCCAAGTAATACCTTATGTGAGTAAGTGTCGATCCCACGGATATTGCCAGCTTGAAGCAAGCTATGGTTATCCTGTAACTCTTAGTCAGGAGTTTAATAATAAAAAGAGTTGTGTTTGCAAAAAGTAAAAGAACATGAAATAAATGATACTTGTTATTCAGTAATGGAGAACAGGTTGGGGTTTCAGAGATGCTCTGCCCTCTGAATTTTTGCTTTCCTACTATCTTCTTCTCCAAACACGCATGGCTCCTTCTATGGCAAGCTATGTGTTGGTGGATCACCGTTGTCAATGGCTATTATCTGTCCTCTCAGTGGAAATGGTCCAACTACGGTTCCCGTAGGGCTAATCATCTGTTGGTTCTCACTTGTGTCGGACTAGGATACATTTATCCTTTTGCACACTGTCACTGTGCCCAACATTCGCGAGTTTGA
Source organism: Arachis stenosperma (assembly GCF_014773155.1). Lineage (NCBI taxonomy): Eukaryota > Viridiplantae > Streptophyta > Magnoliopsida > Fabales > Fabaceae > Arachis > Arachis stenosperma. Next base: position 103,057,962 of record NC_080386.1, on the reverse strand, counting down.
AGCTCGTCACAGTCATCCCTTCCCAGATCCTACTCGGAATACCACAGACAAGGTTTAGACTTTCCGGATCTCAGCAATGTAGTCAATTGTTTCCAACCTTTACCACGAAGGTTATTATCTCACGGATTCATGCTCTGTTGTCAGGAGAAGCAGTCAAACTCGTGGATCAGGAGCCCAAGAGATACGCACTCAAGCTGTCACCCAATGACTACGTTGAGCTCAGATAGAACGGAAGTGGTTGTCAAGCACGCGTTCATGGATTTGAGAATGATGATGAGTGTTACGAATCATCACATTCATCATATTGATGTACGAGTGAATATCTTAGAATAGAAGCAAGCGTAATTGGATGGAAAATAGGAGTAATTGCATTAATCCATTGAAACACAACAGAACTCCTCACCCCCACCTATGGAGTTTAGAGACTCATGCCGTCAAAGATACAATATGAACTGTAAAAATGTCTTAAGTCCTTAAATGAATCTCTAAAAGTAGTTTTTATACTAAGCTAGTAACCTAGGTTTACAAAAAATGAGTAACTAAGTGCAGATAGTGTAGAAATCCACTTCCGGGCTCTACTTGGTGAGTTTTTGGGCTGAGCTTTGAAGCTTTCACGTGCATAGGCTATTCTTGGTGTTAAACGCCAGCTTTGGTGCCAGTTTGGGTGTTTAACTCCAGTTTCGGTGCCAGTTCTGGCATTTTACTCCAAAAAAGGGTTTCTGGCTGGCGTTTAACGCCAGTTTGAGCCATCAAATCTCAGGCAAAGTATGGACTATTATACATTGCTAGAAATCCAAGATGTCTACTTTCCAACGCAATTGAGAGTGCGCCAATTGGGCTTCTGTAGCTCCAAAAAATGAATTTCGAGTGTAGGAGGGTCAGAATCCAACAGCATCTGCAGTCCTTTCTCGCCTCTGAATCAGATTTTTGCTCAGGTCCCTCAATTTCAGCTAGAAAATACCTGAAATTACAGAAAAATATACAAACCCATAGTGAAGTCCATAAATGTGATTTTTGAATAAAAATTAATAAAAACATACAAAAAGTGAATAAAACATGCTAAAAACTATATAAAAATACTACCAAAAAGCGTATAAAATATCCGCTCATCAGACTACTATGGGGATTTATTCTTGAAAAGTCTCGATGCTTATCAGATACTATTTTGAAGCCGAAAATCGGAAACTACTTGAGTAAGAGATAACTAAGAGAAACTTCAGTACATGTAGGAAATTTTTTTGAAATAAATTAAAAAAATTATTTATTTCTCAAAATACATATTTTTATTTTTATTTTTTAGAATATTTTTTTTAGCTTAAAATAAGTTTGTTCACTGCAACGACGAACTTGTCTATTTTTATGAAGTTCGCCCACTGCATCAGCAAACTTCATTATTTTTAAAGAGTTTGTCTACAAGCATAGTGAATTTCGTGAATCCTATAAAAATGCAAAGTGGTCAACTCATTTTTCATTTTTCACTCGCGGCGAACCTTCCTTTTTCACTCTTCCTCTCCTTTTCACTTTCAACCTCTTCTCTAAAGATTCTCTTTTCTCATCTCCTCACTTCAAATTAAATTTCAAGTAAGTTTTCTATACTATTTCTTTATTTTTAATTTATTTTGTTTTCATATAATTGGTTTAAAATAAAAAATTTGATAAATTAGTTAACATTAGATAATATTAAACTTATAATTATGTAGATTTATTAATTATTCAAAAAATATGGGAATAATTATTTTTAGATATATTCTTAGAAATATAAGAATAATTATTCAGAATTACTGATTTAGAAATTATTATAAAAGTTGTTTAGAAATAATTACTTATGGATATTTTATTAACTATTTAGAATAGTGTATTAAATTAGTGTTTTTGAATTTTGTAGGTGTAGAAATGATTGTTATTAATTTTGTACTTATTTGATTTTCGATACTTTGATGGACCAAGAGTTAGTAGGTTACCAGAATATGAGAATACGTTGTATAGATTAGATCAAGTAGAGCACATTGCTGGCAGACTTGACCAACCGGTATAATGTTTAATTTTTTTAGTGTTTAATAAGTTTTAAAATATGTATATTATTTTAAGCATGTATTTGACATAGATGTTAAATATTTTGTAGCCTAATAGGGTGTTGCGGACGCGTCAGCATTTACTGGCGAGACTCAACGAGCGTATCAGGAAATACCTCCGATGTGCTTGTTTCAAACATGTGACATACATGGTTGAGTGGGACCATGATTGGTCTTTGGTATTGGTGTTGATGGAGAGATGGAAGCCAAAATCCCACACATTTTATATGCTTTGTAGTGGGATAATAATCACTCTATAGGACGTGGCATATTAGATGGGTCTAAATGTTGATGGAGACTAATTAGTGACTGTGTTGGTGGTTGGGAACAGTATTATGACAGACATTCTATGGAGGAGTTGTGTCAGCAGCTACTAGGACATGTACCTGATCCGAACCACAGACAGGGTCAGAATAAGTGGACCATCAACTTATCATGATTCAGAAACACTGTTTGTGGGGAGTTGGCTTAGGATGCAACAGATGAGAAGCTACTGCTGTACTCTCGTGGATTCATTATGTAGATCTTGGGGGGCATGTTATTTCTAGATGCATCTGACTCCCGTGTGCACATGAGGTGGTTACCTCTGTTGGAGGACCTGGATCATTGTGGCTGATTGTCTTAGGGATCATTCATTCTTGCATGGTTGTACTGCCAGATGTGTCGTGCTACGGACTATAGGCAATGAGATTTTGGTGGATGTGGAAGGTTGCTTCTATCATGGGCATATCATCGTATCCCAAGCCGTCAGCCCTTTAGTTTTGATCAATGACAATTTCCATTGATGAAGAGGTATGCATGCATTTAGGATATGTACTTTTCATCATGCAAGTTAGTGTAAACTACTATTTATTGTTGTGTGAATTTTAATGTTGCAATGTATGGCAGGTGGGTGGGTCACGAGCCATACAATGACACTGCGAGACTAGACTTCGATCTTGGAGACAGATTTTGAACAACATCAGCATTTATCATGTATGTGATAAGTGTTAACACAAAAGTTAAATATGTTGTTATGTCGAACGGATTTTGACTCGTGTTTGTAACACAGAGCTACTCTTACACCATGCATTTGATCTGCGTCCATCTCAGCAATATCTATGGTGGTACTTCCGGTGGGCACATGTTCTACTGCTTGGTCAGGGGGACCAGGTTGACGCCATGGTTGGGCATGTACCCGACGATCAGCCAATTGACTTTCCACCCCTACCGAAATTGCATCAGCCAAAGGATGGTGACCTCCCTCAGGTGCAACCACGAGGAGGGAAACGTGGTAGAGGGCATGGGAGGCGAGGGGCCGGTGCCGGTAGGTACATCTGCATTGCAGATAACTACCTAGGAAGCTCGTTATACGTGCTTTTCAATCAACATACATCTTTACAATCACTCTCTACTTTGTAAGCCAAACTTTTCTGTAAGATGTCTTGTAACCAGAATGATTCTCAATTGCTCCTTCGAGAACTCTTATGTTAATCGTAGGATCTGCCTTCACCATAGAGAATATGTGTGTAGCTACCACTTTCGAATTCAACCTTCCATGGTCCTGACCTTATTGCTTGCATGCAAGAATGGGGACCATTGTATCTCCTAACTTCCTATTTCTTCTGTTTTTGACGATGTGCAATGCGTATGTTCTATTGACATCCCGACCCAACCTGAGTTCAGTGTACATCATACTTCAATTGGTCACTCTCCAATAATTTATACTCTACAACCCTCCTAATGCTATACATCTTTATTGCCATCACGGCTTCTTCTTTGTTGTCAAACTATTTTCCAATCTCAAACTCACACGTTGGATCATCCTCGGGCCCTCCTTGACCAAAGGACCAATCTACATTCATTGCATCAAGGTTCAACGTGAAATAGTGAGCCGAATGATTATACAGTTTGGAACTAACAGGCTGAGTTAGTGAAACTTGTGACACTGTAAAGCTGTTTAACTCTTCATCTTCCTCCTCAGGTTCTTCATCATCGAACACAAGATGAGCTTGATAATGATCCATCATTAGGTCTCCAACCATAGAACCATCATGAATTTCATGATCTGCTTCCAACACACTATCATTATAATAATCAGGATTTGACTCCTCTTGACTCTCCTGGGATGACATGTTCAAATCAACTATCAACCTTCTAGTGTTTGTTCTGACTGTCGTAGATGATGCATTCTCACCACCCACTTCTTGTTGGGAATAATACACCATTCTCTCTTGAGAAAATACCTTTCAGAGAGAAATAAAATAGACACAATCACAACACAAGAATTTAACGTGGAAACTCCAATTACTGGAGAAAAAACCACGGTCATTGTCAAATGACAACCAGAGAATATCACTATGTGAAAATTGTTACAACACATAGACTTCTTTCTCTCTAACACCGGCGCCCCAGTACACCCACACTTTCAAAGTAAATATTTAACTACATCTCACAACACTCTCTAATCAAAGGTATAGAGGAAAATAAAAGTCAGATACAAGCTTTAAGTGTTTTCGACTGGTGCAAAAAATATGGAGAACTTAGCCTCATATTTATAGCCTAGGCCACCCACTCCATTTGCTATCCTAAGCAATGTGGGACTAATTCAACCAAATTCTAATAATTTCCACCTTGATTGAAATAGTTACACATCTTCAGCTTCCATAGTCAACACCGACAATTCTTTGCTGCCATTGTCTATACCGACAATCATAGTTCAGAGAACTATCATACTCCACCATGAAAGTATACTCACTTGGAATTAGACCACTCCAAGCATTTCGCCTTGGTACAGATCGAAACCTTGCTAAAAATTCATGGTGCAACTTCCAAATTGGCTTTTCCTGGAAGTTCTTCTGCCATCGACATAACTCCGCCACACACCTTGCATCTCAACGCCAACCGATGCCCGTGTGCAATTGTGGACCCGATTGCCACAACTTATCCTTATCCATGGCAGTGCGGTAATACCATGAGGATACTTCTTGTCTTCTAGAGAACATCATCTTCTCTCATAGAGAGAGCAAATACCAGAGATCTTCTCTTTCAACGCCTTGTACAAACCCACACATCCTTGACTTGTATTTGCCACAAGCCAAAATTGATTATTCCATCAAATTTCTCTATTTCAAGCTTCACAGCACTTGAATATCCTGACATTGTTGCAACCGTATACTGGAATAGTATAACTCAACTGTAGACCGTGCACTAGAAAGGGTCCCCAGGAAAGAAAGGTGGGTCACAATGGACACACTTAAATACCAGGTCTTTCCTTAGCCAGAACATTTCTAAACTACACTCTCACAGTGTCACACTGCCTTCTAGCAACAACAACAGCAACCAAAGATCAACCTCAAGCTACAGGACAAAATTCTTTTCTGATGTGGAAGGTCATACTAGGCTGCAACCACAAAGCATACTAAGAATAAATCCCACCGAACCGAAGCTCTGATACCACTTGTTGGGAATAATGCACCATTCCCCCTTGAGAAAATACCTTTCACAAAGAAATAAAATAGACACAATCACAACACAAGAATTTAACGTGGAAACTCCAATTACTGGAGAAAAAACCACGGCTGTTGTCAAATGACAACCAGAGAATATCACTATGTGAAAATTGTTATAACACATAGACTTCTTTCTCTCTAACACCGGTGGTGGACGAAATTGTGATCCATATTCTTTTGTACTTGTATGAAATCATTATTATGGCACCGGTTGAATTCACAACTCCGTTCAACTAACCAGCAAGTGTACTGGGTCGTCCAAGTAATAAACCTTACGCGAGTAAGGGTCGATCCCACAGAGATTGTTGGTATGAAGCAAGCTATGGTCACCTTGTAAATCTCAGTTAGGCAGATTAAACAGTTTTGGGTTTCGAAAATTAATAATAAAAAGAAATAATAAAAGGGATAGAATACTTATGTAAATCAATAGTGGGAATTTCAGATAGGCAAATGGAGATACTGTATGGCTCGAGAACGCCTGCTTTCCTACTGCTTCAACTCAATCCTTCTTACTCCTTTCCATGGCAAGCTGTGTATAGGGGTTCACCGTTCGTCGATGGCTACTTTGTATCCTCTCTGAAAAATGGTCCTCTGCGCTGTCACTCGCATGGCTAATCGTCTGGAGGCATCACACTGGCCGAAGGCTACATCCCATCCTCGTAGTGAAAACTACGCTCACGCGCTCTGTCATAGCACGGCTAATCACTGGTTGGTTCCCGCTCCTGCTGGAATCGAATCCCTTGGTTCTTTTGCGTCTGTCACTAACGCCCAGCACTTGCGAGTCTGAAGCACGTCACAGTCACTCATTACCGAAATCCTACTCGGAATACCACAGATAAGGTTAGACTTTCCGGATTCCCAGGATCCTACTCGGAATACCACAGACAAGGTTAGACTTTCTGGATCCTCATGAATGTCGCCATCTATCTAGCTTATACCACGAAGATTCTGTTGGGGAATCTAAGAGATATGCGCCCGGCCTAAGGTAGAACGGAAGTGGTTGTCAATCACGCGCGTTCATAAGTGAGAATGATGATGAGTGTCACGGATCATCACATTCATCAAAGTTAAGTGCAACGTATATCTTGGAATAAGAACAAGTTGAATTGAATGGAAGAAAATAGAATTGCATTAATACTTGAGGTACAGCAGAGCTCCACACCCTTAATCTATGGTGTGCAGAAACTCCACCGTTGAAAATACATAAGTAAAAGGTTCAGGCATGGCCGAATGGCCAGCCCCCCAAAGTGATCAAAAGACCGAATGGTCAAGAGATGTCAAATACATTAGTTAAATGTTCTATTTATAATAAACTAGCTCCTAGGGTTTACATGAGTAAGTAATTGATGCATAAATCCACTTCCGGGGCCCACTTGGTGTATGTTTGGGCTGAGCTTGATCTATCCACGAGCTGAGGCTTCTCTTGGAGTTGAACTCTGAGTTATGACGTGTTTTGGGCGTTCAACTCCGGATCATGACGTTTTTCTGGCGTTTAACTCCAGACAGCAGCATGTACTTGGCGTTCAACGCCAAGTTACGTCGTCAATTTCCGAATAAAGTATGGACTATTATATATTGCTGGAAAGCTCTGGATGTCTACTTTCCAACGACGTTGAGAGCGCGCCATTTGGAGTTCTGTAGCTCCAGAAAATTTATTTTGAGTGCAGGGAGGTCAGATTCCAACAGCATCAGCAGTCCTTTTGTCAGCCTTTTTCAGAGTTTTGCTCAAATCCCTCAATTTCAGCCAGAAATTACCTGAAATCACAGAAAAACACACAAACTCATAGTAAAGTCCAGAAATGTGAATTTAACATAAAAACTAATGAAAACATCCCTAAAAGTAGCTTGAACTTACTAAAAACTACCTAAAAACAATGCCAAAAAGCGTATAAATTATCCGCTCATCACAACACCAAACTTAAATTGTTGCTTGTCCCCAAGCAACTAAAAATCAATTAGGATAAAAAGAAGAGAATATACTATAAATTCAGAATATCAATGAATATTAATTATAATTAGATGAGCGGGACTTATAGCTTTTTGCTTCTGAACAGTTTTGGCATCTCACTTTTTCCTTTGAAGTTCTGAATGATTGGCTTCTTTAGGAACTTAGAATTTTGGATAGTGTTATTGATTCTCCTAGTTAAGTAAGTTGATTCTTGAACACAGCTACTTATGAGTCTTGGCCGTGGCCCTAAGCACTTTGTTTTCCAGTATTACCACCGGATACATAAATGCCACAGACACATAACTGGGTGAACCTTTTCAGATTGTGACTCAGCTTTGCTAGAGTCCCCAGTTAGTGGTGTCCAGAGCTCTTAAGCACACTCTTTTGCTTTGGATCACGACTTTAACCACTCAGTCTCAAGCTTTTCACCTGGACCTTCATGACACAAGCACATGGTTAGGGACAGCTTGATTTAGCCGCTTAGGCCTGGATTTAATTTCCTTGGGCCCTCCTATCCATTGATGCTCAAAGCCTTGGATCCTTTTTACCCTTGCCTTTTGGTCTTAAGGGCTATTGGCTTTTTCCACTGCTCCTTTTTTTTCTTTTGTTTTCGCAAGCTTTCTTTTTCACTGCTTTTTCTTGCTTTAAGAATCAATTTCATGATTTTTCAGATCATCAATAACATTTCTCTTTGTTCATCATTCTTTCAAGAGCCAACAATTTTAACATTCATAAACAACAAGATCAAAAGATATATGCACTGTTCAAGCATTCATTCAGAAAACAAAAAGTGTTGTCACCACATCAATATAATTAAATTAAATTCAAGGATAAATTCGAAATTCATGTACTTCTTGTTCTTTTGAATTAAAACATTTTTCATTTAAGAGAGGTGAAGGATTAATGGATTTTATTCATAGCTTTAAGGCATGGTTACATACTAATGATCATGAAATAAAGACACAAAACATAGATAAACACAATATTAAAAACCAAAAAGCAGAAAGAAATAAGAACAAAGAATGAGTCCACCTTAGTGGCGTCTTCTTCTTGAAGGACCAATGATGTTCTTAAGCTCTTCTATGTCCCTTCCTTGCCTTTGTTGCTCCTCCCTCATTGCTCTTTGATCTTCCCTTATTTCTTGGAGAATGATGGAGTGCTCATGATGTTCCACCCTTAATTGTTCCACATTGTGGCTTAAATCTTCTAAGGAGGTGTTGAGTTGCTCCCAATAGTTGTTGGGAGGAAAGTGCATCCCTTGAGGCATCTCAGGGATTTCTTGATGATGAGCTTCCTCATGCATCTCTTGAGAACCGTGAAGGGCTTCTCTTGCTTGCTCCATCCTCTTCTTGGTGATGGGCTTATCCTCTTCAATGAGGATGTCTCCTTCTATGATAACTCCAGCTGAGTAACATAGATGGCAAATAAGGTGAGGAAAAGCTAGCCGTGCCATAGGTGAGGGCTTGTCGGCTATTTTGTAGATTTCATTGGAGATGACCTCATGAACTTCTACTTCCTCTCCAATCATGATGCCATGAATCATGATGGCCCGATCCACAGTAACTTCAGATCGGTTGCTTGTAGGAATGATGGAGCGTTGAATGAACTCCAACCATCCTCTAGCCACAGGCTTGAGGTCCAGTCTTCTTAGTTGGACTGGCTTGCCTTTGGAGTCTCTCTTCCACTGAGCTCCTTCCACACATATGTCCATAAGGACTTGGTCCAACCTTTGATTAAAGTTGATCCTTCTAGTGTAGGGGCGTTCATCTCCTTGCATCATGGGCAAGTGAAACGCCAACCTCACATTTTCCGGGCTAAAATCTAAGTATTTCCCCCGAACCATTGTGAGATAATTCTTTGGATTCGGATTCATACTTTGATCATGGTTCCTAGCGATCCATGCATTGGCATAGAACTCTTGAACCATTAAGATTCCGACTTGTTGTATGGGATTGGCTAGGACTTCCCAACCTCTTCTTTGGATTTCATGTCGGATCTCCGGATACTCATTCTTTTTGAGCTTGAAAGGGACCTCAGGGATCACCTTCTTCTTTGCCACAACATCATAGAAGTGGTCTTGATGGCTCTTGGAGATGAATATTTCCATCTCCCATGACTCGGAGGTGGAAGCTTTTGTCTTCCCTTTTCCTTTTCTAGAGGATACTCCGGCCTTAGGTGCCATTGGTAATGGAAAAACAAAAAAGCTTATGCTTTTACCACACCAAACTTAAAATATTGCTCGCCCTCGAGCAAAAAAGAAAGAAGAGAAGAAGAAGAAGAAGAAAATATGGAGGAGAGGGAGAGGAGTAGGTTCGGCTAAGTAGGAGAAGAGGGGTTTGTGTTGTGTGAAAATGAAGTAGAATGGAAGGGTATTTATAGGGAGAGGGGGGAGGTCATGTTCGGCCATTTTGGGTGGGAATGGGTGGGAAAATTGTTTTTGAATTTTTGAAGGTAGGTGGGGTGTATGGGGAAGAGTAGAAGGATGTGTGACATGGGGATTAGGAGAGTGTGATTAGGATTAAGAGGTAGGGTGGGAATATGGTAGGTGGGGATCCTGTGGGGTCCACAGATCCTGAGGTGATCCTGTGGGGTCCACAGGTCCTGAGGTGTCAAGGAATTCCATCCTTGCACCAAATAGGCATGTAAAATGCCTTGGCACATCCTTCTGGCGTTTAAACGCCCATTGGTGCACGTTCTGGGCGTTCAACGCCCATGTAAAGCATGTTTCTGGCGTTGAACGCCAGTTTCATGCTTGTTACTGGCGTTCAGCGCCAGTTTTTCCATTCTGGGCACATTCCTGGCATTCAGCACCAGGATGTTGCTTGTTTCTGGCGTTCAGCGCCAGAATGGTGCTCTGTTCTGGCGTTGAACGCCGGCCAGATGCACCTTACTGGCGTTGAACGCCAGCCTGTGCGTCCTCCAGGGTGCGAATTTTTTTCTTCTGTTGTTTTTGATTCTGTTTTTAATTTTTATGATTTTTTCGTGACTCCTCATGATCATGTACCTAATAAAACACAAAATAACAATAAAATAGTATAAAATAGAAATTAGATAAATAAAATTGGGTTGCCTCCCAACAAGCGCTTCTTTAATGTCAATAGCTTGACAGTGGCTCTCATGGAGCCACAAGGTGATCAAGTCAATGTTGTATAGTCCCAACACCAAACTTAGAGTTTGGATATGGGATCTTAACACCAAACTTAGAGTTTGGTTGTGGCCTCCCAACACCAAACTTAGAGTTTGACTGTGGGGGCTCTTCTTGACCCTGAACTGAGAGAAGCTCTTCATGCTTACTCTCTTTTGTCACAGAGGGATGACCATGTGCCTTAAACACAAGGTAGTCCCCATTCAATTGAAGGACTAATTCACCTCTGTTGACATCTATCACAGCTCCTGCTGTGGCTAGGAAGGGTCTTCCAAGGATGATGCAATCATCCTCTTCCTTCCTAGTGTCTAAGATTATGAAATCAGCAGGGATGTAAAGGCCTTCAACCTTTACTAGCACGTCCTCTACTAATCCATAAGCTTGTCTCAATGACTTGTCTGCCAATTGTAATGAGAACAAGGCAGGTTGTACCTCAATGATCCCCAGCTTCTCCATTACAGAGAGTGGCATAAGATTTATCCCTGACCCCAGATCACACAGAGCTTTTGCAAAGTTCATGGTGCCTATGGTACAAGGTATTAGGAACTTGCCAGGATCTTGTTTCTTTTGAGGTAGAGTTTTCTGAATCCAAGAATCCAGTTCACTAATGAGCAAGGGAGGTTCACTTTCCCAAGTTTCATTACCAAACAACTTGGCATTCAGCTTCATGATAGCTCCTAAGTATTGAGCAACTTACTCTCCAGTCACATCTTCATCCTCTTCAGAGGAAGAATAGTCTTCAGAGCAAATGAATGGCAGAAGAAGGTTTAATGGAATCTCTATGGTCTCTATATGAGCCTCAGATTCCTTTGGATCCTTAATAGGAAACTCCTTCTTGCTTGAGGGACGGGACGTCCCATGGCCTTGCACTCTCCTTTTGGGTTCTCTTCTGTATTGCTTGGGAGAATACTGGGAGGAGTTTCAATGACTTTCTTACTCAGCTGGCCTACTTGTGCCTCCAAATTTCTAATGGAGGATCTTGTTTCATTCATGAAACTGAAAGTGGCCTTTGAAGATCAGAGACTATATTGGCTAAATTAGAAGTGTTTTGTTCAGAATTCTCTGTCTGTTGCTGAGAAGATGATGGATATGGCTTACTATTGCCCAGCCTATTGCGTCCACCATTGTTGAAGCCTTGTTGAGGCTTTTGTTGATCCTTCCATGAGAAATTTGGATGATTTCTCCATGATGAGTTATAGGTGTTTCCATAAGGTTCACCCATGTAATTAACCTCTGCCATGGCAGGGTTCTCAGGATCATAAGCTTCTTCAGAAGCTACCTCTCTAGTACTGTTGGATGCTTGTTGCCATCCATTCAGATTTTGAGAGATCATGTTGACCTGTTGAGTCAACACTTTGTTCTGAGCCAATATGGCATTCAGAGCATCAATTTCAAGAACTCCTTTCTTTTGGGGTATCCCATTATTAACGGAATTCCTCTCAGAAGTGTACATGAACTGGTTGTTTGCAACCATGTCAATGAGTTCTTGAGCCTCTTCGGGCGTTTTCTTCAGGTGAATAGATCCACCTGCAGAATGGTCCAATGACATTTTCGAAAATTCAGAGAGGCCATAATAGAATATATCTAATATGGTCCATTCTGAAAATGTCAGATGGACATCTTTTGGTCAGCTGCTTGTATCTTTCCCAAGCTTCATAGAGGGATTCACCATCTTTTTGTTTGAAGGTTTGAACATCCACTCTCAGCTTGCTCAGCTTTTGAGGAGGAAAGAATTTATCCAAGAAGGCTGTGACCAGCTTATCCCAGGAGTCCAAGCTATCCTTAGGTTGTGAATCCAACCATATTCTAGCTCTGTCTCTTACAGCAAAAGGGAAAAGCATGAGTCTGTAGACTTCAGGATCAACTCCATTCGTCTTTACAGTCTCACAGATATGCAAGAACTCAGTTAAGAACTGATAGGGATCTTCAGATGGAAGTCCATAAAACTTGCAGTTTTGTTGCATTAAAGCAACTAGCTGAGGTTTCAGCTCAAAGTTATTGGCTCCAATGGCAGGAATGGAGATGCTTCTTCCATCAAACTTGGACGTTGGCTTTGTGAAGTCACCAAGCATTCTCCTTGCATTATTATTATTATTTTCGGCTGCCATCTCCTTCTCTTGTTCGAAAATTTCTGAAAGGTTGTTTCTGGATTGTTGTAATTTAGCTTCTCTTAATTTTCTCTTCAGGGTCCTTTCAGGTTCTGGATCAATTTCAACAAGAGTGCCTTTATCCTTGTTCCTGCTCATATGAAAGAGAAGAAAACAAGAAAAGAAAGAGAACCCTCTATGTCACAGTATAGAGATTCCTTTGTGTTAGTAGAAGAAGAAAGGGGTAGAAGAATGAAGAGGGAGATTCGGATTTTTGGATGAAGAGAGGTGAAGAGAAGTGTTAGTAATTAAATAATTAAATAGAAGAAGAAAAGAGAAGGGAAATTTTGAAAATAATTTTGAAAAAGGAGGTTAGTAATTTTCGAAAATTAGAGATAAATATAATTGAAATTAAAATTTAAAACAATTGTTTTAAAAGAATTTTGAAAAAGGAGTGAGATATTTCGAAATTAAGAGGGAAAAGTAGTTAGGTGGTTTTGAAAAAGATAAGAAACAAACAAAAAGTTAGTTAGTTGATTGAAAAGATTTGAAATCAAATTTGAAAAGATAAGAAGATAAGAAGTTAGATAAGATATTTTGAAATCAAATTTTGAAAAGATAAAATTTTTGAAAAAGATAAAATAAGAGATAAAAAGATTTAATTCAAAAAATTTTGAAATTATTTACTTCACTAACAAGAAACTACAAGATAAGATTCTAGAACTTTAAAGATTGAACCTTTCTTAACAAGAAAGTAACAAACTTCAAATTTTTGAATCAATCACATTAATTGTTAGCTAATTTTCGAAAATTAGATGTAAAGATAAGAAAAAGATTTTGAAAATATTTTGAAAAATATTTTTGAAATTTTCGAAAAATAGAAAAAAAAAATGAAAAGATATGATTTTTGAAAAAGATTTTGAAAGATAAGATTTTAAAATTGAAATTTTGACTTGACTTGTAAGAAACAACTAATTTTTAAAAATTTTGACCAAGTCAACCCAAAATTTCGAAAATTGGGAGGGAAATAAGGAAAAGATATTTTTTTATTTTTGAATTTTTAATTATGAGAGAGAAAAACAACAAAAATACTCAATGCATGAAATTTTTAGATCAAAAATGAATGCATGCAAGAATGCTATGAATGTCAAGATGAACACCAAGAACACTTTGAAGATCATCTGATGAACATCAAGAACTGATTTTGAAAAATTTTTTATGCAAAGAAAACATGCCAGACCACAAACTTAGAAATCTTTAATGCATGGACTCTAACAAACGAAAAATGCACATGAAAACAACAACAACAAAACAAGAAAACATCAAACAAACAAGAAGAACAAGAACAACTTGAAGACATGAAGAACACTATGAATGCATGGAATTTTCGAAAAATGCAAGAAAAGATTTTTAAAGCATGCAATTGACACCAAACTTAAAAATTGACTCAAGACTCAAACAAGAAACACAAAATTTTTTGTTTTTATGATTTTCTAATTTTTTTTGGATTTTAATTTTATTTTTTTTTCGAAAAACATGGTTGAAAAAAAACGAAAAAGAAAAGAAAAATTTTGAAAAAGATTTTTGAAAAGAAAATTACATAATCTGAGCAACAAGATGAACCGTCAGTTGTCCATACTCGAACAATCCCCGGCAACGGCGCCAAAAACTTGGTGGACAAAATTGTGATCCATATTCTTTTGTACTTGTATGAAATCATTATTATGGCACCGGTTGAATTCACAACTCCGTTCAACTAACCAGCAAGTGTACTGGGTCGTCCAAGAAATAAACCTTACGCGAGTAAGGGTCGATCCCACAGAGATTGTTGGTATGAAGCAAGCTATGGTCACCTTGTAAATCTCAGTTAGGCAGATTAAACAGTTTTGGGTTTCAAAAATTAATAATAAAAAGAAATAATAAAAGGGATAGAATACTTATGTAAATCAATAGTGGAAATTTCAGATAGGCGAATGGAGATACTGTATGGCTCGAGAACGCCTGCTTTCCTACTGCTTCAACTCAATCCTTCTTACTCCTTTCCATGGCAAGCTGTGTATAGGGGTTCACCGTTCGACGATGGCTACTTTGTATCCTCTCTGGAAAATGGTCCTCTGCGCTGTCACTCGCATGGCTAATCGTCTGGAGGCATCACACTAGCAAAAGGCTACATCCCATCCTCGCAGTGAAAACTACGCTCACGCGCTCTGTCACAGCACGGCTAATCACTGGTTGGTTCCCGCTCCTGCTGGAATCGAATCCCTTGATTCTTTTGCGTCTGTCACTAACGCCCAGCACTTGCGAGTCTGAAGCACGTCACAGTCACTCATTACCGGAATCCTACTCGGAATACCACAGATAAGGTTAGACTTTCCGGATTCCCAGGATCCTACTCGGAATACCACAGACAAGGTTAGACTTTCCGGATCCTCATGAATGCCGCCATCTATCTAGCTTATACCACGAAGATTCTGTTGGGGAATCTAAGAGATATGCGCCCGGCCTAAGGTAGAACGGAAGTGGTTGTCAATCACGCGCGTTCATAAGTGAGAATGATGATGAGTGTCACGGATCATCACATTCATCAAAGTTAAGTGCAACGTATATCTTGGAATAAGAACAAGTTGAATTGAATGGAAGAAAATAGAATTGCATTAATACTTGAGGTACAGCAGAGCTCCACACCCTTAATCTATGGTGTGCAGAAACTCCACCGTTGAAAATACATAAGTAAAAGGTTCAGGCATGGCCGAATGGCCAGCCCCCCAAAGTGATCAAAAGACCGAATGGTCAAGAGATGTCAAATACATTAGTTAAATGTTCTATTTATAATAAACTAGCTCCTAGGGTTTACATGAGTAAGTAATTGATGCATAAATCCACTTCCGGGGCCCACTTGGTGTATGTTTGGGCTGAGCTTGATCTATCCACGAGCTGAGGCTTCTCTTGGAGTTGAACTCTGAGTTATGACATGTTTTGGGCGTTCAACTCCGGATCATGACGTTTTTCTGGCGTTTAACTCCAGACAGCAGCATGTACTTGGCGTTCAACGCCAAGTTACGTCGTCAATTTCCGAATAAAGTATGGACTATTATATATTGCTGGAAAGTTCTGGATGTCTACTTTCCAACGCCGTTGAGAGCGCGCCATTTGGAGTTCTGTAGCTCCAGAAAATTCATTTTGAGTGTAGGGAGGTCAGATTCCAACAGCATCAGCAGTCCTTTTGTCAGCCTTTTTCAGAGTTTTGCTCAAATCCCTCAATTTCAGCCAGAAATTACCTGAAATCACAGAAAAACACACAAACTCATAGTAAAGTCCAGAAATGTAAATTTAACATAAAAAATAATGAAAACATCCCTAAAAGTAGCTTGAACTTACTAAAAACTACCTAAAAACAATGCCAAAAAGCGTATAAATTATCCGCTCATCAACCGGCACCCCAGTACACCCACACTCTCAAAGCAAATATTTAACTACACCTCACAACACTCTCTAATCAAAGGTATAGAGGAAAAAAAAAGTTAGATACAAGCTTTAAGTGTTTCCGATTGGTGCAAAAAATATGGAGAACTTAGCCTCATATTTATAGCCTAAGCCACCCACTCCATTTGCTATCCTAAGTAATGTGGGACTAATTCAACCAAATTCTAACACTTCCAACAAAGTCATTGCACACATATCAACGAAAAACACAAATAACTCCAGCAGATGGCCGTTTGAAAAATGATTATGTCAACCCCAGATTAGTCCTATGTCTTCGTCATCACGTATTCGATACCTTGGTCAAATAAAAAATTGTTAAAAATCATGTTTACATATAAAAATAATATAAAAAATTTCAACTAAAATTAAGAAAAAATAAAATATCTTTTGTAAATTAAAATGCCGTCCGCTTCCATTGGATATCTGTAATAAATTTTTCTCACTCTCTTCATGTGTTGACCAATGGCATATACTATAAAATTTTTCAACGTCACCACCTCTCTCACTTCATTCGGTAAGTATACAAAGGTTGGTTTGCATAAATAAATACGATAAATCCATCTTGATCAAACGTGATTTCACCATTAATAAATTAATAATAATAGTATTCTAGACATGATAGGGACTATAAGAACGAAAAGTATAAACGAGAAAAAATGCATGTAGATGTGAATGAAGAGAACTCGGTGTATGTAAATTTATATTATGCGTTGGAAAAAGTTTGCTGTTGGCATGGACGAAATTCATGAAGTTCGCCGATGTAGCGGATGAACTCTATAAAAATAATGAAGTTTGCCATTAAAGTAAGCGAACTTCATAATAATAATAGGCAAGTTCGTTGTTATAGTGGGCGAACTTACTTCAAACTAAAAAAAGATATTTTAAAAAATACAGATAAAATTATTTGTTTTAAAAAATAAAATATTTTTTAATTAATTTCAAAAAATTTTCCAGTGTGTGTATACCAAGGCAAGAAGTAGCACATAAAGGAACCCTGAGGACTCGTGCATTTTTTTTTTTTTTTTGGTCACTACGCTACTCCCATACTTATACACCCACACTTTGAGCGTTTTTTTTAAACTCTATCCCAGCTAGGGTTTGAACTTAGTGCAGCTTGATTAAGAAGCAATGCCATTGCCACTTGGTCTAGGCCTCTACTGCAGGACTTGTGCATTTTTAACATCTTCGATCTTTAATGGAGCTGTAGGGACAAACCAAGAGTAGATTTTATTAAAATTTGATCCTCCATCAGTCAATCTTAGCAAACTTTATGGGCTTCGGCCCAATTCTTCAGCGGGCCTCTGTCTAAAATGGTCCTCATCTATTTTAATTTAAAAGGAATCAATTACCACTGTGATGAGTAATGACATAAACTTCTTTCTCTTATATTTTAGAGAAATTGATTGAAATTAAAATTATTGTGTGTTAAAAATATACAAAATGTCATTTTTACCCGTTAAATATTAGTATAAAAGAGAAATTGGAGTCTTAGTAACGAGAAGAGATCTGATGGTGGTTTGGCCATTGGCGATGAGATGACAGTTATTGGTGATGGCGGAGGATAGTGTGATAAATAAAGAATCAAAATATATAATCAAATCGTTATATCAAATTGTAAATTAAATCAATTCTTATATTATATATATGATTTCAAACATAATAATTCATTTCAAATTGTATCAAATTAATTTTTAAAATATTTTATTCCAAACACACTCTTAAAATTTAAATTTCATTAATTAGATTATATTGCTTTTAATATATATGCCTTTGGGATTTTTTTTTCTATTAACTATAAGTAGACCACGATGGTTCTTCATGGTTCCCAAAAATCTTCTGTCATAGCTATTGGATTTTATCAATTCGGAAATATTAGATTAAAAAAAAGCTAAAAATAACTTTATTTATCATTTATTAATTGTTGCTAAAGTTAATGAAAGTCAAATAAAACAAGGTCTAGCTATTTTTTATTATATTTTTTATTACTAAATATTTTTATTATCCATTAAATTTGTCTTTTAAAAATTATAAATTAATCACATTTATTTTTTTGTCACTTTATTAATACTTTCTGTCAATGATTGATGAGGTAAAATTTTAAGCATATACATAATATTTATCAAATCCATTTAGATGCATATAAAGATATATTTATGAAAATCTATTAATTTAATTTTTAAATTGTATTCGTATTAAAATTTATGTAATTAAAAAAAATTAAATTAATAAATTTTTATAAACATATCTAATTAACATTCAAATTGGATGTGTCAGATATATATATATATATATATATATATATATATATATATATATATATTATCAATTAATGTTTTACATCATCAATGTTAACAAAGGTTATTAATAAATTGATAAAAGAACAAACACAATTAATTTATAATTTTTGAAGTACTAATTTAATTGATAAATTTTTTTGAAAACAAATATGAAAATTAAAAAATGACCATTTTTTATAAATTAATTTGATTATTAATCTGACCAGTATTTATGCATCACTTCTTTCTTTATAAAAAAAATTCCTACCTCCTTTATTGCCTTCTTTATTTAGTAAGCCATTAGCATGTTCTGATTCTTTTATTGAAAATAAAAAAAATAGCCAAAATTATGTATCCAAATTTTTTGTCTTTGTATTTTTAGAAAGTGTTTTAAAAACACTTTTAAAAGATATTATAAAAAAAATATTGAATAAAAAATATAGTTGTGTTCAAATTTTCAACACATTAAATATATCGATAATAAATTAAAAGAGACAAAATTTTCTATTTTAATTTTTTTAACTACTACTCTTAAAACACTCTTTAACTAATTTTACAATTAATATATCTTTACTACCCACTAGTGCATCAATACCGTTAACAACTTGCTAGAAATGCTAAACTAATATGGCACATTGGCACCTAAAAGTTTAACCGTAGTGGAAATAATTGATCCATGATTTTAGGCAAAATCATATCATGTTAGTCAACTACTGTTGCCAAAATTTTTGCAACATTCCAAACTATATTGCCTTCTTCACATCTAATATATATTATATTTGTGACAATTTATCTTTTGCCAAAAGAAGAAAAAGCAAAAATATAATCACAATCATATGTGGGGCTAGCTGACCTAGCTCACTCCAATTAAACCGATGTTTGCTCCAAGTCTTGTGAAGCTTTGGGCATTTGCTCCCTGCTTTTTCCCCACAGCACACTGTACAGTCCTACAACCAATGCCAACCCTCCTAAAAGGCTGTTCACATTTTTTTTTTTGTATTGTATGTATAGATTAGTATATAATTGATATAAAATGTTTACTTTATCATCCAAAGTGTACATAGAGAGAATATAAATATTAGTATAAAAATATAATTTTACGCTAAAAATCAATTATTAAATCAATAGTTATATATTTATATATTTATGTATATAATATATATTCTATATAAATGACTGATTTGATATTTAATTTTATATATATATAACATAATAAAAAAAATATTAAGTGAACAAATTATTTTTATAACAAATTTAATTATTTTTTTTCTTTTTTATGCCTTTTAATTAGTTTTTATTGTGCCAATAAACTATTAGACCTATAATGCACAGATACTAATACGAGTACAGGATACGACATAAAACAGAATATGTGGACACATAAATTTAAAATTTTTATAAATCATAGACATATGACATATATATAAAATATAAATTATTTTTTAGATAAATTATAATGATATTTTGGTCTTTTATCGATATTGAAATATAATTAAATTTTTAATTATTTTTAATATATTTTTTTAATTATATAAAGTATTTAAAAATATTTTTTATTTTAAATCTTAATAATATATACTATTTTTAAACTCATTTCAAAAATAGATGTTAAAAATAAGGCTGGATACGTTGACACATAATAATATTTAGGTGTGTCCAAATTCAAATGTGGAAACAAATATTTTTATTTTTTATTAAGACACGATTAGACACAAAAGACATGTATATCATACGAGTGTCTATTAGTGTCACGTTCAAAATGTATCCGACACACAAATACAGTAAATAAAAAAAATGTCTGTATTTCATAGTATTAAATTAACTTAATTAAAGTTGGTTAACAAAAATAACTTATTTATATAGCATAATCTCAGTTGAAATATCACAACTGAATCAATATGTTAGTAGAATAATAAAGCTAATTAATTACCTCCCCAAAGTGATTATCTCGCCCAAGATAATTGCAGAGGCGAAGATTGTGATAATGAGGTTAAGTGGTGTTGACATTGCTAGAAACACAGGTCCTTTCTTTTCTATAACCCATGTCTGTAAGTAATATGTGACACCGGTAACCATAACCCCCTGTGTGTATATAAATCACAAGTTATTTACAATCAGTCATGAGTTTATAGATTACAAAAATTGAGGCTAGTTAATAAATAATTAACAATGTACATTAATCAATATAGGTATATATTAAGGTTGAGAGGATTAACATACACAGTATACTACGGATAGGAGCCTGAGATTCCAACCCATTTTCCATTCGTCGATGTTCCTTTCTACGGCCAAGGCAATGACAAAAGATTGAATTGAACTTAAGAAACACTGAAGAGTTGTGAAAAGAAGCTTGGAAGGATAACCTTTTATGACAAAAGCCTACAGGTTAATTAAAATTAAATAACATGTTAGCTAGGTAATAATTAATTAAGGACCAAAAACATAAATTAAGATTAAGATTATACCTGTAGCACAAGCCACATCCCCCAAAAGGTATTGGAGAGGAGCATGAAGAAGCAGCCCTTTATCCATGTATGAGATTGAGCATGACCTTGGTGTTGTTGGGTTTTATGATAATTTAGAATGTGATAGTGGCTTAGAAATTCCAAATGAGGACCCTTGTAAAAGGCAAGAGTTGCTGCACCAACCAAGCATGCACCAATGCCTATCAGCTTAGCAGTCCCCGCTGCTGTCTTTACTTTCAAGCTTTCAATCCTTAAAACATAAAATAAACTTAATTAACTTGGAGTAACAATGTATATACTATGATTAATATATAAGACCTATAAAGAAATGTTAAACACACACTCTTCCAGTTAATATATTGTCAAGATTAGAGGAGCTAAATAATACTTAAAGTAGTGTATACTTTTAGGAGGTAGTAGAAGTTGAACAATAGAATCTGATTATAGGAGGGTATATAGGAGAATAATCACCTCTGTTATTTATTTTCTATATGGCTGGGAATAAAATGTCTGGAAGGAAAAAATGGGCGTCTCTCATTTAAGGAAACGGTTGCTTCACGTGAATGCCACCTAGCAATAGCATGTAGCTGTAAAAGCTCCAATGCTAGAATTGAAGAACAAACTAAGGGTCCAAATGCGAACGCATCATGCTCATTAAATTAAACCATTTAGTTGTTTCCCCAATCAGGAACATAAATAACAAGGAAAAGTACAGGGAGTCAAATGTCCACCAGCTAAAAATTGAACAACTTAATTAATAATAATTAATTTTAAATTATTTTTTTAAATTTAAAATTTGATTAATTGACATTAATAACATTTTTAATTAAAACTTACTCTAATTTATTTTTATTTCCATTTATTATTCACCACACAAAACCACAAATTCTAATCCCTCTTTCCACTGTCCCAAGCTGTAACAGTTTTGTTCTCGCGTCGCTAGCGTCGCTGCAGCACCATCCTCGTGCACTATCACTAGTCGTCTTTGCATCCTTCTCCGCTACCTTATCTGCCGTTCGCGCAAGAAAGACAACCATCATTGCGCTTCTACTTCACCCTCTTCGCGTCCCATCGCGACTCCCCATCGCTCGCCCGACGCACCCTTGCCGCTTGCGACTCCCCATCGCTCGCCACTCACACCCACGACTCTCTATCCGCCACAACGCAGCCACCACTAGGACCCCATTCGCGACGCGCGATCAACTACTCTAATCCATAGCGACTCCTCCACTCGTCGCAACACGCCACCGCGAGTCCCTCCTCTGTCCACGCAACGCCTTGCAAGACGTCGTCGTCGGTCACCCTGCGACTCTTCTTTTTTTCCTCCTATTTGATTTTGAATGATTTGTTTAACTAGTTTTTTATGTTTTTTTTCTATATTTCGGATGATCTTTTTTATTAGTTTTGGATGATTCTTTTTTCTATGTTTTGTATGTTTTTTTCTTAGAATTTGGATGATTTTTTTTATTAGTTTTGGATAATTGTTTTTTCTATGTTTTGTATGTTTTTTATCTTAGGATTTAGATGCTTCTTTATCTTATGTTTTGGTTCTTTTTGTTTTTTTTTTTTGGAGTTTTGAAGTTTTTTTTAGAAAGAGAAATTATTGTTTACATAATAAATAGTAAAAGGTGAATTAAAGTAAGAAGAAGCAATTAATAATCATTAATTTTGTATATTTTAAAAAAAATTAAATAACCACTAATTAATGACAATTAATGTTATTAATTAATATAAAATATAATTCAAAAATATTTGTTGGCTTATATACTCTATATATATATATATAATTAATGACAATTAATGTTATATACTCTATATATAATGATATATATATATATATATATATATATATATATATATATATATATATATATATATATATGGTAAATTCTAGCCTACCCTTTCTATAATAACATGTAATTTACCCTCTGTGACATGTCATCTTTTAATTGGTTGCTATATTAACTATGGTTAAACTATTAGTAATTAAATTATAGCCCAAATGGGTAATTATGTAATTTACTAAAATATTAAAAATTCAGAAAAACTTCAGGAGGGCAGTTCCAGAACTGTTTTGCTAGAAAAGGGGAGTTGAGGGAAGGGCGAAAGCGAGTCAGCTGCTTGAGGGTGAGAACAAAGGTTGGGGACTGGGGGCACTAGTGAGTAAAATCCGCCTTCTTGGTGTTATCATCGTTCTGCTTCTTTGTAGCCATTGAAGCTCAAGCTCTGAACTCTAAATGGGGATGATTGATAAAAATATAACTTTACTTTTTAATGTTTATAGAAATTATATATTTATCCCTCTTATAAAAATATTTAATTATAAAATTACCCTACTTTAGTTAACATATTAACTCTTATTGAGTTAAATTAACTCAAACTAAAATTAAGCATCCAATTAAAACATACCACGTCACGAGGGGTAATTTACATGTTGAAATAGAGGGGGTTGGGTAGAACTCACCTATATATATATATATATATATATATATATATATATATATATATATATATATATATATATATATATATATATATATATATAAGGAGATATTCATTTAAAATTGTCTGATTTAATTTATTATCCATAATTTTATATATTTAATATTATTATTTATTTCAAGAGTAATAATTATGAATGCAAAATAAAATAATTTTTAATGAATTTTATCTTTTTTTTTTTCAAATATTTTTTATATACGATGTTGCATTGTGCTCCATAATTAGAGTGAGGACTGAGGAAGCTAAGCTCCCATGCAGAAAAAAGAAAATATTTTATTAACACTCGAATTATTATGTTTGATAAATAATAGTGATGATGCTCATGAATTCATTATTATTTCTGAATTTCGGTGAGATTTTATTATCATTATTAAGATTAGAGTTGATGCCAATAGCCCAACATATAGTACACCCGCTTTTAGATGTTAACACTCCCAGTCTCAGGTAGAAGAATCTCGCTCCCAGTAAGCATCGGCATCTGTATGTTGCTACGTCTTGTCCTCTCTCATCTGGAAAGTGATTTTAAATCTTTCTTTTGTAATTTCTTTTCTTTTTGGTACAACCTTCAACCAAATTTGAAATATTTGAATTTCAGACCTAAACGTGTAATTTCTTTTCAGACCTAAATCTTAACCAACCATTAATACTTAATTAGGTTTATTGGAGAAGAAACGAGAGCTGGACCAGCCCACAAAAATCCCACTTTGATTTTGCACTTAGCATGGCTACTTTTTTTTTGTTACTAACTATTTTCGATTATTTATTCACAAATCACTCATTATCTTAAAATTATTTGCCTAGCTTGAACATCAATATCTAATATTAGATATACTAGTTATATCTCTGTCCCATAAGTATAAAGATAGGTCTTTTTATGGTGCTTATATTTTACTAGTTGAATCAAATATAAAGAAATAGATCTCACATTAATCAATTTATATTCCGACAATTTCAACACAACAATTTCTGTAGACACCGAAGAATTCATATAATATGTATTTAACCTCTGATGTATGCATATATATCTCTGAAAAAAGTTACAAACAGTACCTTTTATCTTTCACTTAACTAAAAGACGTAGGAATCGTCCATTTAATCAAATTTACTAAAGCTAGTGTTACGTTGGAAATACGAATGGCATATCTAATTTAAAATGTCTTCTTTTCTAAGTGCCTTATCTTCACACCCTTTGCCCTTTCTTTCTTTCTTTCTTTTTCAACTGCTGTCATTTTCCTTCATATATACACACAGAAATGCGTCTATATCTACGTGTACTACACTACTATTTATGTATATAACTGATGATCAACCTTCTAGTTTCTACTAGGTCAAAATGCTATATATATATATATATATATATATATATATATATATAATTTAAGATATTCGTGGTTTATTTATTTAAATGAAATATAGTGTATGGTATAGATCTCTCTAGCTAGCTACCCTAAAGAATAAAATATGAAGGCAGTACTTTTAGGATTCGCTAGCTGCGAGTGTTATTCACAACTCATAAGGAATATGAACCAACAAAACCTGAAAAACTGGACTGGATCGAGCTGGTGATGTCCAAGTATTTAAGTACAACTGATGTTTTTGCTTGATCCTCTTTTGAGGATCATCCTTTAAAGCGACAAAGTTGACAAACTGATAAATTAGAGTTAAATCACTCTTAAAATCAAAGTAATGAAGCTCACACAGGAATTATAAAGTTAATGGTCATATATAGTTAAAGTTGGATTATTTGAGTTCATTACTTAGTCGATCACAAAATTTTTTTATTCGAAAGACAAAAAAAAAAAAAAAAGTTTTCCATTTTGAAGTCTATTTTTGTATTTCCATGACAGAGGACAGAATTTAAAGATAAGTTATGGTAGGTAAAATTAAATATGTGGTACCCGAGTAAGAGCGCCAAGAAGAAGGTGATAACTGGAAGACAGTTTGTGGTAGCAGCAGCCAACGTTGCTGACGTGTACATAAGACCAATACCATATACATCCAAGCTCAAAGTAATGCTGCAAATTATTAAAAATTAAATATAATTAAGTGTAAATCTGGAACATATATGAACTCATACGTACCCACAGAATGAAAGGAGGAAGATCTTGCAGAAGGTGACGAAAGGCAAAGGCGGCGCAGTTTTCCTACACAATTATATATTAGTGGAAGAAGTTTCACATTATTATTATAGAATTAATCTGAAAATCGAATTAATACCATTCGAAGAAGAGAGCAAAAGGGATGAGAAAAAGGGTTGCAATGGCCTGTCTGTAAAAGACAAAGATGAAATTGTTCATGCCATGATCGAATGCTGCTTTTGATAGAAGAAACATGGCAGCATATATGGCTTGTATCACAAACACAACCGCATAGGCTTTCTGTCCTTTCATTACTACTGTACTCTACTCTTTCTTTCTTTCTTTCTTTCTTTTATTTCTGAGGCGATGAGTGATCGATGATGAGACTCTTCACATCTATCTCACACTTCACACACATAGTAACAAACAAGACATTAATGTAATTTAAGTGATATAATAAGGGCAGGGGGACGTGTGTGGTTTTCATTATATATATAAACGTAACCTTTGCTCTCATCTCTACTTCTTTCGAATTGGGACCCACCACATCCCTCCCATCTATTTCTTCACTCTACTGCTCTCTGTTTTAGCAAAATTCTTTCATGGCTTCATGCATTCATTCCCACAGGTTTGTTTTTGCAACTTGTCCTCCTCTCATCAAATTTAATACCATAATATTGATGTTTTTGATACTATATACTATATTTTCATCACGTGTTTTTTCTGAATTCAAAAACAAAATTGCTAAGGTCATTAAAATTTTATTTTTTATCATTATTTAATTATTAATTTAATTTTTTTAGTTTAATTTTTTTAGTCTAATACTTTAATAACATATTTTATTTTATATTTTTAAACGTTAATGACTAACTGATAACTAAAAATAATAAATTCAAATAATTTTTTAATATTTTTTAAAAATGTATTTATTTGATTTTATATCGTAAAATAAATTGTATTTTTGGAATTTTGAAGATGGTGTGACATATAATAAATGGAATGAAAACAAAATATAAGGAGTGGATGTGAATTAGAATGAAGAAAATGTGATTTGTATATTTATTTGGGGAATGATAGGGCCAACATCTTTAATGTAAAAAATATAAAAAAATTATCAGTATTGGTTTAAATGTAAATCAAAAATAAAAAATATTAGTTAATATTTTTTTTAACTATATTATTTATATATCAAAAATTAATTACTAAATTAAATCAATCATCAATATAAAATATATATTGAAATACAAAAAATATTAAAAATAAGTTAAATAATATATAGATTTATACACAAATTTATGAATAATTTACATGAATGAATAATTTGGAGTTAAAAATTATGTAAATATCCTAGACTAATTCTTATTACCAATAAGTCTTAAATATCTTTATATAAATTAAATTAGATGAATTTGATTTAGTATGTTGAGTAATAAATCGAATCAACCTTGATTTACTATTAAGTAAATCGAATCAAAATTAAATCAATTTGATTCGATTTATTATTGTATAATACATACAAAATAAATTGAATCAAGTTAATTCGATTTACTATCTGCATAGATTATTGACATTTATTTATTTATTTATTTTTAAAATATTATATTAATAAAAAATAATTCATTATTTTTCAAATTACATATTGTATAAATATAGTAGATCTTTTTTATATTACATAATTATTTGTTACTTCTGACTCTGAAAAAAATCTAAGTTTTAACACTTATACCATTTTGGAGGGGTATATTTTATAATAATTTTTTTAACATCAAAAGTCTCGATAACAATTCTTTAGATGCTAATGAGTCAAAAGATTATTTTTAATAAATTTTTAGAAATCGTTTATTATTCCGTTTTGAATTTATAAGTTTGTAAAAATATAATTTTTGTTGATTCGATTTACTATGTATGTGTTGTAAGTAGTAAATCAAATCAAGTTGATTCGATTTACATATATATGTTGTATTAGTAGTGAATGGAATAAAGTTGATTTTTTTTGTGACTACGAATAAAGTTGATTCGATTTATTACTCAACATGCTAAATTAAATTTATTTGATTCGATTTATGTAAAAATGTTTAAAACAGACTGACGTCGGGATTTTTGCCAGTAAAGAATGTCATAAAAACAGTCGCGTTGTAGATATAGTCTCTAAACCGACAGAAATCCCTTCGTACAAACGTTTGGGTGTCACAAGTAACAAACCCCTTTAAAAATTGTTAACCGAGTATTTAAACCTCGGGTCATCTTCTCAAGGAACTGCGTGGAAGTATGTTCTTATTATTGGTTATAAAAGTTGTAATCGGGGTTTAGAAGGTGAGAAGCAAGTGATTTAAATGACAAGTGAAGTAAATGGTAATTAAAAATAGATAAATAACTGTAAAACAACTTTTGGCAAGATAAGGGAATTTAGAGGTCCAACTTGGTTATCTCTCTCAACTATAATAAAAGTTGAGTCTAAACTCCACTTGGTCAACCTTTACCAGGGCAAAGGAAAGTCAAGGGGCTAATTAAATTGACCTTTGAATCCTAATTATTTCCTAAGAAAAGGTTGGGATTATTTAGGTTCAGCTCAATTAGCAAGATAACGATTATTAATTACGTTGAGTTCAATAACTGTTGAGTTACTAAATTCTAAATCAGAACTAAAAGGGGGAAAAGTAAAATTGCTGGAATAATAAAAATATCTTCAAATCGTGAACAATGACAATCATAAATTAACAAGGGAAATAATAAACTGAAAGTGCCTCAATACCATTAATTCAAATAATTATCTATAACATGGAATAATTCATAAATTAAATTATAAAAATAAATGATCAATTCAAATGCTGGAATAAATAATTATAGAACTAAAATAAAAGAACATTTAAAAACCTAGATCCAGAGTTACTCTTGAAACAAGAAGAAATCCTAAATCCTAAAAGAGAGAGAGAGAGAACCTCTCTCCAAACTAGATCTAAATCATTGAAAACTAAAATTATGCGTGTCCCCCAAAAATTGATGCATTGCCCCACTTCATAACCTCTTGTCTATGCTTTCTGGACTTGGATTTGGGCCAAAAAGGGCTTTAGAACTCGCTGGGACGTGTTCTGTAATTTGCTGATGCGTGGCCTCTGTCACGCGTCCACGTGGGTCACGCGGTCGCGTCATGCGGAGCTTTCCTTGCCACGCGGTCGCGTCAGTCATGCGACCGCGTCATGTGCATTCTGCTTAAGGCACGCGGTCGCGTCAGTCACGCGGCCGCATCGCTGTTGATTCGTGCTTGGCACGCGATCGCGTCGTCCATGCGATCGCGTGGATACCAGTTTCCTTAAAGCTCCGTTTTGCTTTCTCCTTTCCTTTTAGTATGTTTCCTTATTCATTCTTTAAGTCATTCTGCCTTCTAATCACGGCATCGAATGGAAATAAAGGTAATTAAAATAATTAATTTTCAAAGCTTAGGAAACATGTTTTTCACAATATGACATAATAAGGAAGGAAAAGTAAAACCATGCAATTAATGTGAATAAGTAGGTGAAGGATTATATAAATCACTCAAATTAAGCACAAAAGAACTCATGAAATATGGGTTTATCAACCTCCCCACACTTAAACACTAGCATGTCCTCATGCTAAATCCAAGGTAAATAATTAAGGTTAAAGTGATGGAATGCAATGCAACCTAAATTAAATGCAACTACCTAAATGAATGATGCATCATGCAACTCTAATTTATTCACTCATATATAAAGCTTACATGTAGCTAAGTTAATTTACATTCTCAAGGAGTTATGTATATACATATAGATATATAGCCAACCCTCAAATAATAAAGCAATTTAGCAAATGAGATGGGGAAAGAAAACATTGTACAACCTTGCAAAACAATTAGTAAAATTCAAGCACAGATATATGTTGATGAGTTATTGAACCCTCACTGGATTTTGTGTTTACTCTCTAGTCACTCAGTGTTTATTAGGTTTATTCACTCTATTTTTCTTTTTATTCTTACTTTCTTATAGCTTTGTTTTTCATCTAACCAATCAACAATTATAAAATATAGTCATACCAAAAAGTCATGAGGTCTTAATTGAGTTGTAATGGGGACAAGGTAAAGGTAAGGATTTATGTATAGGGTAAAGTGAGCTAATAAGTGAATCCTTAATTAGACTAAGATCTCACCTAACATACATATTCAGCAAGATAAAACTTCTTTACCTATTTACCCATATTCCCACTTATTGTTACATGCTCATGTTTCACTTTTTATTTTTTTATCCTATGTGCATTGTTTTTATTGGGAAATTTTTTTTTGTATCCCCTTTTATTTAGATGCTGAAAAAAAAAATTTTTTTTATGCACATGGTAATTGAATCACTTTGCTTTTCCATGAGCATGCTTCCCAAATCTATTTTTTTATTTCTTTTTAATCTTCCTAACCCTTTGTTCCTATCACTCATGTTCCCACAAGGTTTCCCACATTTAACTCTATTCATGATTTTCTATCTTAAGCTAACCAAGGATTCACTTGGGGTTTTCTTTTGTTTTTCTGCTTAAGGCTGGTAATTTGGCTAAATAGAATAAAGGGGTTTTAAAAGGCTCAAGGGGGTTAACAAGGGTGATGTAAAAGGTAGGCTAATTGGGGTAAGTGAGCTAAAATCAAATAATGGCCTCAATCATTCTCTTGGTATGTATCTATTCTATGTTCTATAATTGGACATATAGATTAAAGCAAAGGAAAGAACATCAGAATAAAAAGAAATATAACACACAGAAATAAAATTATGGTTTGAATGCAACCATATAATTTAAGCTCAAGACTCACAGGCTATGTGTTCTCTAACTCAAGCATCATATATCATTTATATATTGTATGCAGGTTTAGTTAAAATTTCCCATTATTCTCATAAAAAAAATTTATTTAGGGTAGCTTTTAAAGTTTTAATGTTCCTCCTTGATGAAACGCTGTCAGCTTAACTACATTGTAATGCTATATACAAGGTTTGTGGATTTAAATCTAATATGTTCAATTTCCTACCTTACTTCCCTTTTATATTTTTCTATTTAAACTATACTTATCTTATGCTAAAAAGGGGTAAACTATACTAATTAATCCACTAATAAATCAGAATTGCAAACTAAACTAAATAACTAAAATAAACTAAATGGCTAAAATATAGACTGAAGATGCAAAATGCAGAAAATAGAGTAAAAATACATAAAAGCAATGTATAAGTATTCAGAAAATAACTATAAAAGAAAAATACAGAAAAATATCCAAAATAAAAAGAAAAAGTATGTAGTGGTTCACTAAAATAAACGCCAGAGATGGCGACCTCCCCACACTTAAAATGAAGCATCGTCCCCGATGCTCTGTCAAGCCGGGTGTGAAGGGGTGTCATCACTGGTAGAGATGGCAGCTGGGGTCTCAGTGGTGGTGGGCTGGGAGTCTGGCTGCTGTAGAGGTGGGACTGACTGGAGTGGGATCTCCGGATCGGTAACCTCTATCGGGGCATAACCTCCTGATGCGGGGCAGCCTGCTCTGTGGCTGCCTGCTGATGAATCTCCTCCTGAAAATGAGTCTCCTCCTCATGCTCATCCTCCTCCTCCTCTGATGGCTCTGATAGAGTGTCGGGCTCGGAGGGGATGTCGGCGCCCTGTCTGATCAGCTTCAGATGGGAATAGCGTCGCCTGCTGCGGCGCTCCAATCTCTCATACCGGCGCCGGTTATGGTGCTCCATCTGATCAAGCTATCGGAATAGGCGGTGCACGAGGCGGTATACGAGCTCAGAGGCAGGTGGAGGTGCAGTAGTAGCAGCAGGAGCAGCAGTGGCAGCTGTGGATGAAGAGGGTCCAGTAGACGGTGGGGCTGTCTCATCAGTAGCAGTGAAGGGTGGTGGTCTGTAGCCCAAAGCTAGGAAGTTCCTGCTGTGAGGAATGATCTTCCTGCAATCCGCCGCTGGTGGTCTCTCATCGGCATCCTCCCATGGCACGTCAGCCTGACGGCCAAGCTGTGTAACCAGATATGGAAAAGGGAGGGTGCCGCGGACGTGGACCCTGGCCATATAGTGCCGGATAAAACGAGGCAAGTACAGGTCCTTACCCTCCAGCACACACCAGAGGAGGGTAAGCATGGCAACCGGGATCTCAGTCTCATGAGTACTCGGCGTCACATAGTTGCTCAAGATCTGATGCCATAGCCGAGCTTCATCATTCAAGTACACTCTCTTGATCCCTCGAGGCATGGTAGTGTCCTGACCCATCTCTGGTGTGCGAAATTGTGATCACTACTTTTCACAACTCAAATAATCCCTAGTAATGGCCCCAAGAACTTGGTGCTCAATACCATGGCATAAACACAACTTTGCACAACTAACCAGCAAGTGCACTGGGTCGTCCAAGTAATAAACCTTACGCGAGTAAGGGTCGATCCCACGGAGATTGTTGGCATGAAGCAAGCTATGGTCACCTTGTAAATCTTAGTCAGGCAGACTCAAATGGGTATAGTGATGAACGAATAAAACATAAAGATAAAGATAGAGGTACTTATGTAATTCATTGGTAGGAACTTCAGATAAGCGTATGGAGATGCCTTCCCTTCCGTCTCTCTGCTTTTCTACTGTCTTCATCCAATCCTTCTTACTCCTTTCCATGGCAAGCTTATGCAAGGGTTTCACCGTTGTCAGTGGCTACCTCCCATCCTCTCAGTGAAAACGTTCCTATGCTCTGTCACAGCATATGGCTAATCATCTGTCGGTTCTCGGTCAGGCCGGAATAGAATCCAGTGATTCTTTTGCGTCTGTCACTAACGCCCCGCCTGCTAGGAGTTTGAAGCACGTCACAGTCATTCAATCATTGAATCCTACTCAGAATACCACAGACAAGGTTAGACCTTCCGGATTCTCTTGAATGCCGCCATCAGTTCTAGCCTATACCACGAAGACTCTGATCTCACGGAATGGCTGGCTCGTTTGTCAGGCGAGCACTCGGTTGTCAGGCGATCAACCATGCATCGTGTATCAGGAATCCAAGAGATATTCACTAGAGCCTTGGTTGCTCGTAGAACAAAAGTGGTTGTCAGTCACCTTGTTCATAGGTGAGAATGATGATGAGTGTCACGGATCATCACATTCATCAAGTTGAAGAACAAGTGATATCTTGGACAAAGAACAAGCGGAATTGAATAGAAGAACAATAGTAATTGCATTAATACTCGAGGTACAGCAGAGCTCCACACCTTAATCTATGGTGTGTAGAAACTCCACCGTTGAAAATACATAAGAACAAGGTCTAGGCATGGCCGAATGGCCAGCCTCCCCCAAAGAGGGTTCAATCATCAAAGTATGATCAAAAGCTCTCCAAATACAATAGTAAAAGGTCCTACTTATAGAAAACTAGTAGCCTAAGGTTTACAGAGATGAGTAAATGACATAAAAATCTACTTCCGGGCCCACTTGGTGTGTGCTTGGGCTGAGCAATGAAGCATTTTCGTGTAGAGACTCTTCTTGGAGTTAAACGCCAGCTTTTATGCCAGTTTGGGCGTTTAACTCCCATTTAGGTGCCAGTTCCGGCGTTTAACGCTGGAATTCCTGAGGGTGACTTTGAACGCCGGTTTGGGCCATCAAATCTTGGGCAAAGTATGGACTATCATATATTGCTGGAAAGCCCAGGATGGCTACTTTCCAACGCCGTTGAGAGCGCGCCAATTGGGCTTCTGTAGCTCCAGAAATTCTACTTCAAGTGCAGGGAGGTCAGAATCCAACAGCATCTGCAGTCCTTTTCAGTCTCTGGATCAGATTTTTGCTCAGGTCCCTCAATTTCAGCCAGAAAATACCTGAAATCACAGAAAATCACACAAACTCATAGTAAAGTCCAGAAAAGTGAATTTTAACTAAAAACTAATAAAAATATACTAAAAACTAACTAGATCATACTAAAAACATACTAAAAATAATGCCAAAAAGCGTACAAATTATCCGCTCATCACAACACCAAACTTAAATTGTTGCTTGTCCCCAAGCAACTAAAAATCAAATAAGATAAAAAGAAGAGAATATGCAATGAATTCCAAAAACATCTATGAAGATCAGTATTAATTAGATGAGCGGGGCTTTTAGCTTTTTGCCTCTGAATAGTTTTGGCATCTCACTCTATCCTTTGCAACTCAGAATGATTGGCTTCTTTAGGAACTCAGAATCCAGATAGTGTTATTGATTCTCCTAGTTAAGTATGATGATTCTTGAACACAGCTACTTTATGAGTCTTGGCCGTGGCCCAAAACACTCTGTCTTCCAGTATTACCACCGGATACATACATGCCACAGACACATAATTGGGTGAACCTTTTCAGATTGTGACTCAGCTTTGCTAGAGTCCCCAATTAGAGGTGTCCAGGGTTCTTAAGCACACTCTTTTTGCCTTGGATCACAACTTTATTCTTTCTTTTTCTTTCTTTTTCTCTTTCTTTTTCTTTTTTTTTCGGTTTTTTTCTCTTTTTTTTTTGTATTCACTGCTTTTTCTTGCTTCAAGAATCATTTTTAATGATTTTTCAGATCCTCAGTAACATGTCTCCTTTTTCATCATTCTTTCAAGAGCCAACATTCATGAACCACAAATTCAAAAGACATATGCACTGTTTAAGCATACATTCAGAAGACAAAAGTAATGCCACCACATCAAAATAATTAAACTGCTATAAAATTCAAAATTCATGCAATTCTCTTTCTTTTCAATTAAGCACGTTTGTTTATTTAAGAAAGGTGATGGATTCATAGGAAATTCATAACTTTAAGGCATAGACACTAAGACACTAATGATCACAAGACACAAACATGGACAAACATAAGCATTAATTTTTGAAAAACAGGAAATAAAGGACAAGGAGATTAAAGAACGGGTCCACCTTAGTGATGGCGGCTCTTTCTTCCTCTTGAAGATCCTATGGAGTGCTTTGAGCTCCTCAATGTCTCTTCCTTGTCTTTGTTGCTCCTCTCTCATGATCCTTTGATCTTCTCTAATTTCATGGAGGATGATGGAGTGTTCTTGATGCTCCACCCTTAGTTGTCCCATGTTGGAACTCAATTCTCCTAGGGAGGTGTTCAGTTGCTCCCAATAGTTTTGTGGAGGAAAGTGCATCCCTTGAGGCATCTCAAGGATCTCATGATGAGAGGGGTCTCTTGTGTGCTCCATCCTTTTCTTAGTAATGGGCTTGTCCTCATCAATGGGGATGTCTCCCTCTATGTCAACTCCTACTGAATAACAGAGGTGACAAATGAGATGAGGAAAGGCTAACCTTGCTAAGGTAGAGGACTTATCCGCCACCTTATAGAGTTCTTGGGCTATAACCTCATGAACTTCCACTTCTTCTCCAATCATGATGCTATGAATCATGATGGCCCGGTCTAGAGTAACTTCGGACCGGTTGCTAGTGGGAATGATTGAGCGTTGGATAAACTCCAACCATCCTCTAGCCACGGGTTTGAGGTCATGCCTTCTCAATTGAACCGGCTTCCTGATGAGCGGATAATTTATACACTTTTTGGCATTGTTTTTAGTATATTTTTAGTATGATCTAGTTAGTTTTTAGTATATTTTTATTAGTTTTTAGTTAAAATTCACTTTTCTGGACTTTACTATGAGTTTGTGTGTTTTTCTGTGATTTCAGGTATTTTCTGGCTGAAATTGAAGGACCTGAGCAAAAATCTGATCCAGAGACTCAAAAGGACTGCAGATGCTGTTGGATTCTGACCTCCCTGCACTCGAAGTGGATTTTCTGGAGCTACAGAAGCCCAATTGGCGCGCTCTCAACGGCGTTGGAAAGTAGACATCCTGGGCTTTCCAGCAATATATAATAGTCCATACTTTTCCCAAGATTTGATGGCCCAAACCGGCGTTCAAAGTCACCTCAAGAAATTACAGCGTTAAACGCTGGAACTGGCACCTAATTAGGAGTTAAACGCCCAAACTGGCACTAAAGCTGGCGTTTAACTCCAAGGAGAGTCTCTACACGAAATTGCTTCATTGCTCAGCCCAAGCACACACCAAGTGGGCCCGGAAGTGGATTTTTCTGTCATTTACTCATCTATGTACTAGTTTTCTATAAGTAGGACCTTTTACTATTGTATTAGAGAGAGCTTTTGATCATGTTTTGATGATTGAACCCTCTTTGGGAGGCTGGCCATTCGGCCATGCCTAGACCTTATGCTTATGTATTTTCAACGGTGGAGTTTCTACACACCATAGATTAAGGTGTGGAGCTCTGCTGTACCTCGAGTATTAATGCAATTACTATTGTTCTTCCATTCAATTCCGCTTGTTCTTTGTCCAAGATATCACTTGTTCTTCAACATGATGAAGGTGATGATTGACGCCCATCACCATTCTCACCCATGAACAAGGTGACTGACAACCATTCTTGTTCTACAAGCATCTGAGGCTTAGTGAATATCTCTTGGATTCCTGATTGCACGATGCATGGTTGATCGCCTGACAACCGAGTGCTCGCCTGACAAATGAGCCAACCATTCCGTGAGATCAGAGTCTTCGTGGTATAGGCAGGACCTGATGGCAGCATTCAAGAGAATCCGGAAGGTCTAACCTTGTCTGTGGTATTCTGAGTAGGATTCAATGATTGAATGACTGTGACGTGCTTCAAACCTGTAACCTACTGGGCGTTAGTGACAGACGCAAAAGAGTGATTCTATTCCGGTAGGGGAGGGAACCAAACCGGTGATTGGCAGTACTGTGACAGAGTGCGTGCATTAGCTTTCACTGCGCGGATGGGAGGTAGCTGCTGACAACAGTGAAACCCTACACGAGCTTGCCATGGAAAGGAGTAAGAAGGATTGGATGAAGGCAGTAGGAAAGCAGAGAGACGGAAGGGAAGGCATCTTCATACACTTGTCTGAAGCTCTTACACCAATGATATACATAAGTATCACTATCTTTATCTTCTATGTTATTTTCGTTCATCATCATATACATTTGAGTTTGCCTGACTAAGATTTACAAGATGACCATAGCTTGCTTCAATGCTAACAATCTCCGTGGGATCGACCCTTACTCACGTAAGGTATTACTTGGACGACCCAGTGCACTTGCTGGTTAGTTGTGCGAAGTTGTGTAATGCCATAGAATTGAACCACCAAGTTTTTGGAGTTCATGACCAGGGATTATGAGAGTTGTGAAAAAGTATTGTTCACAATTTCGCGCTACCAAGTTTTTGGCGCCGTTGCCGGGGATTGTTCAAGTTTTGAGCAAGCTTTTGGTAACAATGCCTGGGATTGTTCTAGTTTGGACAACTGACGGTTCATCTTGTTGCTTAGATTAGGTATTTTTTTTTTCGAAATTCTTGAAGATGAATTCTAGAGTTTCATGATGATTTGTTGAAATCTGGCTGGCTGAGAAGCCATGTCTAATCTGATTGGACCGAGGTTTCAACTTATCACCACAAGAGCTTGTTGATTTTCATCAATTTTGCTTTTGGAGCAGTGATCTGCTAAGGCTTGGCTGACCTTTGGTCATGTCTAGTGTTTTGGACCGAAGCTTTCTTTGAAAGCTTGGCTGGCTGTGAAGCCATGTCTAATTCCTGGACCGGAGTCTTAGACTAGCATTGCACTGATTCCTGGAATTCTCATTAAGAATTTTGATATCTTTTCCTACTTAATTTTCGAAAAATACAAAAAAAAAATTACAAAATCATAAAAAACTAAAAATATTTGATGTTTCTTGCTTGAGTCTAGTGTCTCATCTTAAGTTTGGTGTCAAATGCATGTTTTTTGTTATATTTTTCGAATCCATGCATATATTTCTTGTTTTGATCTTTAAATTATATTGACTTGAGTGTTTAGGTGTCTCATATAGTGTCAGTAGTACACAAACTGCTAAGTTTGGTGTCTTGCATGCATTGTTATTTGATTCTTATTGCATTTTGATTATTAAAAATCCAAAAATATTTTTAATTTGTGTCTTTTCAAGTCAATGATACAAAGAATTGAAGATTCAGAACATACTGCAGAGGAATTATACAGAAAAAGCTGAGCATTCAAAAATGCCCAGTGAAGAAGGCAGACTGGCGTTTAAACGCCAGCCAGGGTACCTGGTTGGGCGTTTAACGCCCAAAAAGGGTGCATTTTGGGCGTTAAACGCCAGAATGGATACCATTCTGGGCGTTTAACGCCAGGATGGTGCTAGGGGGAAGATTTTGTTTTCAAATCAATTTTTTTTCAAGTTTTCAAAGTTTTTCAAAACCAAATCTTTTTCAAATCATATCTTTTCAATCAAATGTTTTCAAAATCAATTTCTTTCCTTTCTCAAAGATACTTACTAACAATTAATGATTTGATTGAACATTTTTTGCCTTTTCTATTAAGAAAGGTTTTATGTTTGAATCATATCTTTTCTTGTTAGGCAAGTCATTAATTTTTAAAATCATATCTTTTCAAATTGTTTTCAAATCATATCTTTTAAAATTGTTTTCAAATCATATCTTCTCAATCACATCTTTTTAAAACCATAACTTTCCAATTAAATCTTCTTAACCTCATCTTTTTCAAAATAGTTTTCAATCAAATCTTTTTAATTTCTAATTTCAAAATCTTTTTCAAAAATCACTTGATCTCTTTTTCACTTTTAATTTTCGAATATTATCAATCAAATTTTCAAAATGTTTTCAAAATCTTTTAAATGAATTTTCGAAAATCCACTTCCCTCCTTCTCACATCCTACTATTTATGGAGTACCACTCCTTCTAAATGCACAATTCGATCCTTATCTAATTAAAGTTCGAATTCTTCTTCTCATTCTTCTTTCTATTTCTTTGTTCCTCTGACATTTCAAGGAATCTCTATACTGTAACATAGAGGATTCCACATTTTCTTGTTCTCTTCTCTTTCATATGAGCAGGAGCAGAGACAAAGGCATTCTTGTTGAAGCTGATCCTGAACCTGAGAGGACCCTGAAGAGAAAGCTAAGAGAAGCCAAAGCACAACTCTCTTTAGAGGACCTGACTGAATTCTTCAAGGAAGAAGAACCCATGGCAGCCGAAAACAACAACAATGCCAACAATGCAAGGAAGGTGCTGGGTGACTTTACTGCACCTACTCCTGATTTCTATGGGAGAAGCATCTCTATCCCTGCCATTGGAGCAAACAACTTTGAGCTTAAGCCTCAATTAGTTTCTCTAATGCAACAGAATTGCAAGTTCCATGGACTTCCAATGGAAGATCCTCATCAGTTTTTAGCTGAATTCTTGCAAATCTGTGACACAGTCAAGACTAATGGGGTTAACCCTGAGATCTATAGACTGATGCTATTCCCTTTTGCTGTAAGAGACAGAGCTAGAATATGGTTGGATTCTCAACCTAAAGAAAGCCTGGACTCTTGGGAAAAGCTAGTCAATGCCTTCTTGGCAAAGTTCTTTCCACCACAAAGATGGAGTAAGCTTAGAGTGGAAGTCCAAACCTTCAGACAGAAGGATGGAGAATCCCTCTATGAAGCTTGGGAAAGATACAAACAACTAATCAGAAAATGTCCCTCAGACATGCTTTCTGAATGGAGCATCATAGGTATTTTCTATGATGGTCTCTCTGAACTATCCAAGATGTCTTTGGATAGCTCTGCTGGAGGATCTCTTCATCTGAAGAAGACGCCTGCAGAAGCTCAAGAATTGATTGAAATGGTTGCAAATAACCAATTCATGTACACTTCTGAAAGAAATCCTGTGAACAATGGGACTAGTCAGAAAAAAAGAGTTCTTGAGATTGATACTCTGAATGCCATTTTGGCTCAGAACAAGATATTGACTCAACAAGTCAATTTGATTTCTCAAAGTCTGTCTGGAATGCAAAATGCACCAAGCAGTACTAAGGAAGCTTCATCTGAGGAAGAAGCCTATGATCCTGAGAACCCTTCAATGGAAGAGGTGAATTACCTAGGAGAACCCTATGGAAACACCTACAATTCTTCATGGAGAAATCACCCCAATTTCTCATGGAAGAATCAAGAGAGACCTCAACAAGGTTTCAATAACAATAATGGTGGAAGAAACAGGTTTAGCAATGGCAAGCCTTTTCCATCATCTTCTCAGCAACAGACAGAGAGTTCTAAGCAGAATACTTCTGACTTAGCAACAATGGTCTCTGATCTAATAAAGACCACTCAAAGTTTCATGAATGAAACAAGGTCCTTCATCAGAAATTTGGAAGGACAAGTGGGTCAGTTGAGCAAGAAAGTTACTGAACTCCCTCCTAGCACTCTCCCAAGTAATACAGAAGAAAATCCAAAAGGAGAGTGCAAAGCCATAGACATGGCCGAATATGGAGAGGAAAGAAAGGAGGAGGACGCCACTGAGGAAGACCTCAGTGGGCGTGTACCAATCTCCTCTGAATTCCTCAATGAGGAACAATGGGAATCTGAGGCTCAAAATGAGACCATAGAGATTCCATTGGACTTACTTCTGCCATTCATGAGCTCTGATGAGTATTCCTCCTCTGAAGAGGATGAGTATGTCACTGAAGAGCAAGTTGCTAAATACCTTGGAGCAATCATGAAACTAAATGACAAGTTATTTGGAAATGAGACTTGGGAGGATGAACCACCCTTGCTCACTAAAGAACTGGATGACTTGTCTAGGCAGAAACTGCCTCAAAAGAGGCAGGATCCTGGGAAGTTTTCTATACCTTGTACCATAGGCACCATGACCTTCAAGAAGGCCTTGTGTGACTTAGGGTCAAGTGTAAACCTCATGCCCCTCTCTGTAATGGAGAAATTAGGGATCTTTGAGGTGCAAGCTGCAGAATCTCATTAGAGATGGCAGACAATTCAAGAAAACAAGCTCATGGACTTGTAGAGAATGTTTTGGTGAAGATTGAAGACCATTACATCCCTACTGACTTCATAGTCCTAGAGACTGGGAAGTGCATGGATGAATCCATCATCCTTGGCAGACCCTTCCTAGCCACAGCAAAGGCTGTGATTGATGTTGATAGAGGAGAGTTGATCATTCAAGTGAATGAAGAATCCTTGGTGTTTAAGGCCCAAGGACATCCCTCTATCATCATGGAGAGGAAGCATGAAGAGCTTCTCTCAAAACAGAGCCAAGCAGAGCCCTCACAGTCAAACTCTAAGTTTGGTGTTGGGAGGCCACAACCAAACTCTAAGTTGGTGTTGAACCCCCACATTCAAACTCTAAGTTTGGTGTTGGGAGGTTCCAACATTGCTCTGATCATTTCTGAGGCTCCATGAGAGTCCTCTGTCAAGCTAATGACATTAAAGAAGCGCTTGTTGGGAGGCAACCCAATGTTTTATAGTTAACTATTTCCTTTTGTTATTTTATCTTTTTGTAGGTTGATGATCATAAGAAGTCACAAAAACAATGAAAAAAGCAAAACAGAATGAAAAACAGGAAGAAAAACAGCACACCCTGGAGGAGAAAGAAGCTGGCGTTCAAACGCCAGTAATGCTAGCTGTTGGGCGTTTAACGCCCAGTCTGGCACCATTCTGGGCGTTTAACACCAGAAAGGGGCACCAGACTGGCGTTAAACGCCAGTAAAGGGCAACAACCTGGCGTTAAACGCCAGGAATGGGCACCAGCCCGGCGTTTAACGCCAGAAATGGCTCAAAACGTGGATTTTGATGCCACTTGGTGCAGGGATGACTTTTCCTTGACACCACAGGATCTGTGGACCCCACAGGACCCCACCATCACTCTCTCTCTTCTTCCCCCATTCACCAATCACCTCAACACCTCTTCCCCAAAAACCCTTCACCTATCAAATTCCATCTTTCTCTTCACCACTCACATCCATCCTTCATAAATCCCCACCAACCTCACCCTTCAAATTCAAACCACTTTCCCTCCCAAACCCACCCTCCATGGCCGAACCATTACCCCCCTCTTTCCTATATATACCCTTCTTCAACCCTTCATTTTCACACAACCTAAACACCCCCACCCTTCTTGGCCGAACACACCACCTTCCCCCTCTTCCTCATTTCTTCTTCTTCCACTCTCTTCTTTCTTCTTTTGCTCGAGGACGAGCAAACATTTTAAGTTTGGTGTGGTAAAAGCATTGCTTTTTCATAACCATTTATGGCATCCAAGGCCGGAGAAACCTCTAAAAAGAGGAAAGGGAAGGCAAAAGCTTCCACTTCCGAGTCATGGGAGATGGATAGATTCCTCTCAAGGGTGCATCAAGACCACTTCTATGAAGTTGTGGCCTTGAAGAAGGTGATCCCCGAGGTCCCCTTTTCACTCAAAAAGGGTGAATATCCGGAGATCCGCCATGAGATCCGAAGAAGAGGTTGGGAAGTACTTACCAACCCCATTCAACAAGTCGGAATCTTGATGGTTCAAGAGTTCTATGCCAATGCATGGATCACAAAGAACCATGACCAAAGTGTGAACCCGAATCCAAAGAATTATCTCACTATGGTTCGGGGGAAATACTTGGATTTTAGTCTGAAGAGTGTGAGGGTGGCGTTCAACTTGCCTATGATGCAAGGAGATGAGCATCCTTACACTAGAAGGGTCAACTTTGATCAAAGGTTGGACCAAGTCCTCACAACTATATGTGAAGAGGGCGCACAATGGAGGCAAGATTCAAGAGGAAAGCCGGTTCAATTGAGAAGGCATGACCTCAAGCCCGTGGCTAGAGGATGGTTAGAGTTCATACAACGCTCAATCATTCCCACTAGCAACCGGTCCGAAGTTACCATAGACCGGGCCATCATGATTCATAGCATCATGATTGGAGAAGAAGTAGAAGTTCATGAGGTTATAGCTCAAGAACTCTACAAGGTGGCGGACAAGACCTCCACTTTGGCAAGATTAGCCTTTCCTCACCTCATTTGTCACTCTGTTATTCAGTTGGAGTTGACATAGAAGGAGATACCCCATTGATGAGGACAAACCCATCACCAAGAAAAGGATGGAGTACACAAGAGACCCCTCTCACCATGAGATCCCTGAGATACCTCAAGGGATGCACTTTCCTCCACAAAATTATTGGAGCAACTAACACCTCCCTAGGAGAATTGAGTTCCAACATGGGACAACTAAGGGTGGAGCATCAAGAACACTCCATTCTTCTCCATGAAATTAGAGAAGATCAAGAATCATGAGGGAGGAGCAACAAAGACAAGGAAGAGACATTGAGGAGCTCAAGCACTCCATAGGATCTTCAAGAGCAAGAAAGAGCCGCCATCACTAAGGTGGACCCGTCCTTGATTTCCTTGTTCTTTATTCTTCTGTTTTTCGATTTTTATGCTTATGGTTATCCATGTTTGTGTCTTGTGATCATTAGTGTCTTAGTGTCTATGCCTTAAAGTTATGAATGTCCTATGAATCCATCACCTTTCTTGAATAAAAACGTGCTTAATTGAAAAAGGAAAGAATTGCATGAATTCTGAATTTTATAATAGTTTAATTATTTTGATGTGGTGGCAACACTTTTGTCTTTGAATGTATGCTTGAACAGTGCATATGTTTTGAACTTGTGGTTCATGAATGTTGGCTCTTGAAAGAATGATGAAAAGGAGACATGTTATTGAGGATCTGAAAATCATTAAAAATGATTCTTGAAGCAAGAAAAAGCAGTGAATACAACAAAAAAAAAAAGAGAAAGAAGGAAGCAAACGAAAAAAAAAAAAAAAAGAAAGAAAAAGAAAGAATTAAAGTTGTGATCCAAGGCAAATAAGAGTGTGCTTAAGAACCCTGGACACCTCTAATTGGGGACTTTAGCAAAGCTGAGTCACAATCTGAAAAGGTTCACCCAATTATGTGTCTGTGCATGTATGTATCCGGTGGTAATACTGGAAGACAAAGTGCTTTGGGCCACAGCCAAGACTCAATAAGTAGCTGTGTTCAAGAATCATCATACTTACTAGGAGAATCAATAACACTATCTGGATTCTGAGTTCCTAAAGAAGCCAATCATTCTGAATTACAAGGGATAGAGTGAGATGCCAAAACTATTTAGAGACAAAAAGCTAAAAGCCCCGCTCATCTAATTAATACTGATCTTCATAGATGTTTTTGGAGTTCATTGCATATTCTCTTCTTTTTATCTTATTTGATTTTCAGTTGCTTGAGGACAAGCAACAATTTAAGTTTGGTGTTGTGATGAACGGA
This sequence comes from Arachis stenosperma, assembly GCF_014773155.1. NCBI lineage: Eukaryota > Viridiplantae > Streptophyta > Magnoliopsida > Fabales > Fabaceae > Arachis > Arachis stenosperma. The sequence continues at coordinate 103,014,306 of NC_080386.1, read as the reverse complement.
TAATTTATACACTTTTTGGCATTGTTTTAGTATATTTTTAGTATGATCTAGTTAGTTTTAGTATATTTTTATTAGTTTTTAGTTAAAATTCACTTTTCTGGACTTTACTATGAGTTTGTGTATTTTTCTGTGATTTCAGGTATTTTCTGGCTGAAATTGAAGGACCTGAGCAAAAATCTGATCCAGAGACTCAAAAGGACTGCAGATGCTGTTGGATTCTGACCTCCCTGCACTCGAAGTGGATTTTCTGGAGCTACAGAAGCCCAATTGGCGCGCTCTCAACTGCGTTGGAAAGTAGACATCCTGGGCTTTCCAGCAATATATAATAGTCCATACTTGCCCAAGATTTGATGGCCCAAACCGGCGTTCAAAGTCACCTCAAGAAATTCCAGCGTTAAACGCCGGAACTGGCACCTAATTGGGAGTTAAACGCCCAAACTGGCACTAAAGCTGGCGTTAACTCCAAGGAGAGTCTCTACACGAAATTGCTTCATTGCTCAGCCCAAGCACACACCAAGTGGGCCCGGAAGTGGATTTTTCTGTCATTTACTCATCTATGTACTAGTTTCTATAAGTAGGACCTTTTACTATTGTATTAGAGAGCTTTTTGATCATGTTTGATGATTGAACCTCTTTGGGGGCTGGCCATTCGGCCATGCCTAGACCTTATGCTTATGTATTTTCAACGGTAGAGTTTCTACACACCATAGATTAAGGTGTGGAGCTCTGCTGTACCTCGAGTATTAATGCAATTACTATTGTTCTTCCATTCAATTCCGCTTGTTCTTTGTCCAAGATATCACTTGTTCTTCAACATGATGAAGGTGATGATTGACGCCCATCACCATTCTCACCCATGAACAAGGTGATGACAACCATTCTTGTTCTACAAGCATCTGAGGCTTAGTGAATATCTCTTGGATTCCTGATTGCACGATGCATGGTTGATCGCCTGACAACCGAGTGCTCGCCTGACAAACGAGCCAACCATTCCGTGAGATCAGAGTCTTCGTGGTATAGGCAGGACCTGATGGCAGCATTCAAGAGAATCTGGAAGGTCTAACCTTGTCTGTGGTATTCTGAGTAGGATTCAATGATTGAATGACTGTGACGTGCTTCAAACCTGTAAACCTACGGGCGTTAGTGACAGACGCAAAAGAGTGATTCTATTCCGGTAGGGGAGGGAACCAAACCGGTGATTGGCAGTACTGTGACAGAGTGCGTGCATTAGCTTTCACTGCGCGGATGGGAGGTAGCTGCTGACAACAGTGAAACCCTACACGAGCTTGCCATGGAAAGGAGTAAGAAGGATTGGATGAAGGCAGTAGGAAAGCAGAGAGACGGAAGGGAAGGCATCTTCATACACTTGTCTGAAGCTCTTACACCAATGATACATAAGTATCACTATCTTTATCTTCTATGTTATTTTCGTTCATCATCATATACATTTGAGTTTGCCTGACTAAGATTTACAAGATGACCATAGCTTGCTTCAATGCTAACAATCTCCGTGGGATCGACCCTTACTCACGTAAGGTATTACTTGGACGACCCAGTGCACTTGCTGGTTAGTTGTGCGAAGTTGTGTAATGCCATGGAATTGAACCACCAAGTTTTTGGAGTTCATGACCAGGGATTATGAGAGTTGTGAAAAAGTATTGTTCACAATTTCGCGCTACCACTTCCCTCTTGAATCTCTCTTCCATTGGGCGCCCTCTTCACATATGTCAGTGAGGACTTGGTCCAACCTTTGATCAAAGTTGACCCTTCTAGTGTAAGGATGTTCATCTCCTTGCATCATGGGCAAGTTGAATGCCAACCTTACATTTTCCGGACTAAAATCCAAGTATTTCCCCCGAACCATAGTAAGATAATTCTTTGGATTCGGGTTCACACCTTGATCATGGTTCTTGGTGATCCATGCATTGGCATAGAACTCTTGAACCATTAAGATTTCGACTTGTTGAATGGGGTTGGTAAGAACTCCCCAACATCTTCTTCGGATCTCATGTCGGATCTCCGGATATTCACCCTTTTTGAGTGAAAAAGGGACCTCGGGGATCACCTTCTTCAAGGCCACAACTTCATAGAAGTGGTCTTGATGCACCCTTGAGATGAATCTTTCCATCTCCCATGACTCGGAGGTGGAAGCTTTGCCTTCCCTTTCCTCTTTCTAGAGGTTCTCCGGCCTTGGATGCCATAAATGGTTATGGAAAAAACGAAAAAGCAACGCTTTTACCACACCAAACTTAAAAGGTTTGCTCGTCTCGAGCAAAAGAAGAAAGAAAGAGTAGAAGAAGAAGAAATGAGGAAGAAGGGAATGCTTTTGTGATCGGCCAAAGAGGGGGAGAAGTGGTGTTTAGGTTGTGTGAAAATGAAGGGGTGAAGAAGGGTATATATAGGGGAGGGGTAAGGGTAAGGTTCGGTCAAGTGAGGGTGGGTTTGGGAGGGAAAGTGGTTTGAATTTGAATGGTGAGGTAGGTGGGGTTTTATGAAGGATGGATGTGAGTGGTGAAGAGGAAGATGGGATTTGATAGGTGAAGGGTTTTTGGGGAAGAGGTATTGAGGTGATTGGTGAATGAGTGAAGAAGAGAGAGAGTGGTGGGGTTGGTGGGGATCCTGTGGTGTCAAGGAAAAGTCATCCCTGCACCAAATGGCAAGCAAAATCACGTTTTGAGCCAATTCTGGCGTTAAACGCCGGGCTGGTGCCCATTTCTGGCGTTTAACGCCAGGTTCTTGCCCTTTTCTGGAGTTTAACGCCAGTCTGGTGCCCCTTTCTGGCGTTAAACGCCCAGAATGGTGCCAGACTGGGCGTTAAACGCCCAACTGCTAGCCTTACTGGCGTTTAAACGCCAGTAAGTTCTTCCTCCAGGGTGTGCTGTTTTTCTTCCTGTTTTTCATTCTGTTTTGCTTTTCAATTGATTTGTGACTTCTCATGATCATCAACCTACAAAATAAAATAAAATAACAAAGGAAAATAGATAACATATAACATTGGGTTGCCTCCCAACAAGCGCTTCTTTAATGTCAGTAGCTTGACAGATGGCTCTCATGGAGCCTCACAAATGATCAGAGCAATGTTGGAACCTCCCAACACCAAACTTAGAGTTTGAATGTGGGGGTTCAACACCAAACTTAGAGTTTGGTTGTGCCTCCCAACACCAAACTTAGAGTTTGACTGTGGGGGCTCTGTTTGACTCTGAGAGAAGCTCTTCATGCTTCCTCTCCATGTGACAGAGGGATATCCTTGAGCCTTAAACACAAAGGATTCTTCATTCACTTGAATGATCAGTTCGCCTCTATCAACATCAATCACAACCTTTGCTGTGGCTAGGAAGGGTCTGCCAAGGATGATGGTTTCATCATGCACTTCCCAGTCTCTAGGACTATGAAATCAGCAGGGATGTATGGTCTTCAATCTTCACCAAAACATCCTCTACAAGTCCATGAGCTTGTTTTCTTGAGTTGTCTGCCATCTCTAATGAGATTCTTGCAGCTTGCACCTCAAGATCCCTAGCTCTCCATTACAGAGAGAGGCATGAGGTTTTTACACTTGACCCTAAGTCACACAGAGCCTTTGAAGGTCATGGTGCCTATGGTACAAGGTATTGAAAACTTCCCAGTATCTTGTCTCTTTTGAGGTAATTTCTGCCTAGACAAGTCATCCAGTTCTTTGGTGAGCAAAAGGAGGTTCATTCTCCCAAGTCTCATTTCCAAATAACTTGTCATTTAGCCTCATGATTGCTCCAAGGTATTTAGCAACTTGCTCTTCAGTGACATACTCATCCTCTTCAGAGGAAGAATACTCATCAGAGCTCATGAAAGGCAGAAGTAAGTCCAATGGAATCTCTATGGTCTCATTTGAGCCTCAGATTCCCATGGTTCCTCATTGGGGAACTCAATGGAGGTCAGTGCACGCCCACTGAGGTCTTCCTCAGTGGCATTCACTTCCTCTCCTTCCTCTCCAAATTCGGCCATGTTGATGGCCTTGCCTCTCCTTTTGGATTTTCTTCTGTGTTGCTTGGGAGAGTACTAGGAGGGAGTTCAGTAACTTTCTTGCTCAGCTGTCCCACTTGTGCCTCCAATTCCTAATGGAGGACCTTGTTTCAGTCATGAAACTTTGAGTGGTTTTGATTAGATCAGAGACCATAGTTGCTAAGTCAGAGGGGTTCTGCTTAGAATTCTCTGTCTGTTGCTGAGAAGATGATGGAAAAGGCTTGCCATTGCTAAACCTATTTCTTCCACCATTATTGTTATTGAAACCTTGTTGAGGTCTCTCTTGATTCTTCCATGAGAAATTTGGATGATTTCTCCATGAAGAATTATAGGTGTTTCCATAGGGTTCTCCTAGGTAATTCACCTCTTCCATTGAAGGGTTCTCAGGATCATAGGCTTCTTCTTCAGATGAAGCGTCCTTAGTACTGCTTGGTGCATTTTGCATTCCAGACAGACTTTGAGAGATCAAATTGACTTGTTGAGTCAATATCTTGTTCTGAGCCAGAATGGCATTCAGAGCATCAATCTCAAGAACTTCTTTCTTCTGATTGGTCCCATTGTTCACAGGATTCCTTTCAGAAGTGTACATGAATTGGTTATTTGCAACCATTTCAATCAGCTCTTGAGCTTCTGTAGGCGTCTTCTTCAAATGAAGAGATCC